>NW_010399296.1:125627-135822 GCF_000710305.1 Buceros rhinoceros silvestris | reverse complement strand
GGTCCCGAGAGGAGAACGGGCGAGCGCGGCGGTAGGCAGCACTGAAGCCTTTGGGGACAGCTGGGCCGCCCCCGGCCTTCGCTTTCTCTCCGTGGCCCTGTGAGCGCAGGAAGCCGCGCTGAGAGCAGCACCGTGCCGGCAGCGCTGCCTTGGAGCTGCTGCCAGCTCAGCAAACCTTTAGCTTGTGTGTAAAGAGAGCCGACTGCTTCAGGCCTTGTAGGTGTTTAGTAACATCTCACCGAATAGAAAGAAGTCCTTTAATAGCGTTTGCAGGTACTTTAAAAGACGCAAACCACAAACTAGTTGAAGAGGCGTGTGCTTTTCCTTAGACATTGCCGGCAGCGCTGCCTTGGAGCTGCTGCCAGCTCAGCAAACCTTTAGCTTGTGTGTAAAGAGAGCCGACTGCTTCAGGCCTTGTAGGTGTTTAGTAACATCTCACCGAATAGAAAGAAGTCCTTTAATAGCGTTTGCAGGTACTTTAAAAGACGCAAACCACAAACTAGTTGAAGAGGCGTGTGCTTTTCCTTAGACATGAATAAAATACGATGAGTGTCCTGAATGTCTTCTGATGTAAACACTAGATCAGCAGGCCTGAAATGGTAGAGCCTGCAGGCAGGCAAGAATTTAGTAAGCGAAGGTCAGTCTTGATTCCGTAAGTACTGGATGTAAGGAGTATAAAAACTTAGATTCATGTCACAAATATTCTGTCCTTGAATGCTGTCCCTTAAGTAATTCTCATTGAGAAGTCTAAATAGAGAGGAGCACTATTGCATATGTTGTAAAGATGGTTATTGCACAATACGAAAAGCAGAATTTTTCTAGAGTTACAGAAAATTGTTTTGAGTTTCTTGTCCCACAATTCTCTTCTCTCTCTCTCTCTCTTCCCCCTCCCCCGCCCTTAGGAAATAAAATCACCATGTCATCTGCACTATTGCCTAAGCCACAAATGCGGCGCCTTTTGGCCAAGCGTATGAAGTTTCATCTGTTGGGGGCATTTTTTGTATCTCTGGGGTGTGCGGCTTTATACAAGGTGAGCTCTGTAGTCCTTCAATTATAAACTGGACTCATTAGAGTGTTTTAGGAATTCATAATATTTTTTTGTTGAGACTTGGTCGAGCTGTTCATTAGAAAGCTTTAGTAATGTATTTTTGTAAGCATGTTTCCAGAACATAAATAAATCTTCCTAATCTTCATTTGAAGAAATTACATGATGCTTTAAGCTGTGCGATCAAGATCATGCAATTCGTGACAACTTAACCTCCAGTCTCCTAGTCTTAGACTACTCTTGACCATTTGCGTGATTGATGCATGTTAACTCTAGATAGTCTGTGTCTCTGTCATGGTATCTGAGACTTGAGAGAAGTCAAAGTCTTATTTTATCTCTAGACTGATTGCAGAAAGCTTGCATATAAGCAGTTTGAAAATCCCAACCTTCACACTGCAGATACCAGCGTGGGGAAGGCTAGTATGGTCCTTTTATACTTTCTTTTGAGATACCATATGGTAGTGGAGCATTACATGTCTGAGAAAACCCACTTACAGATTAGAGTTTGTTTTTTGTGGTCTTTAAGAGACTTCTGACAAAGATAACAGTGGAGTTGTTCTTGAGAGCCTGTACTAAATAATTCTCAGATCTCCTGCACAAAGCAAGCCACACGGTTTGAACTGCTGTGGAAGAACTGGACCTTGGTTTGCCCATTGAACTCATTCCTTTACTGTCTGCAGCTTTGAGTTCTCGGGAAGCTACCAATAAAAGTGACTAGAAATTAAGTTAATTTCAGGCTGTTCACAGAAATATCACAATTGACTTAGACTTCTCAGAGATCAACAGATGTCTGTCAGAAACAATAAGCTTGCACGGTTAAAGTTCAACAGCTGCTTAACATACCTGTTAAGGGGTAGGCAGACTTGTTTGTGGTCATACTTACACTACATTTTTTTTTACTAATCTGTGGTTTTATAGTTTATTTGGCACCCTCATACTAATACATTAGTAAGGTAGCAAACCATATTTAGAACAAGTTAAGTGGTTCTCAGTAGTAATTTACTTTGTAATGTGTTAGATACTGTTGGACAAACTCACCTTGGACTTTTCTTCATGTTTTGGGGGACTTCTTGACCATATCCCTGTGCTTTGGGTGAATGAGTATCCAAAAAGCTAGGATTGTGTCTTTTTACATTGGTGAGCTGTAAGAGTGGCTTGGCAGTCTATTTTATCAGACTTCTATAGTTGATATACTGTGTAGCTCAAATGTAATGCATTGTTTTAGGATGCCATTTTATCTGAAGTTAAAATTTTGCGGCTGCCTACAGGCACAAAACCTGTTTTATGTATACAATTATTATCATGAAGGGCAATGGATGCTTGAGTGTCAGTGGAGTCTTTCTGCATCTTAAAAGTATAATGTGCTATTTTGTAATGGCCTTTCTTTTTAAGTTGGTTTTCCTGAGCAATGGTCAGGTAGCCTGAGCAGTAGATTTGAACAGAAACAAGTTGAGCTAAAGGCTTTTTAGACTGATCTCCACCGATACAAATCATAGCGCTAACAGAAAAAATACCCTGCTCATAAAGCTTTGCAAGCTTTAATTTTCTGTGTGTTACTTTCCAGTTTGGAGTTGCTGAACCTAGAAAACGAGCTTATGCAGAGTTCTATAAAAACTATGATGCCATGAAGGACTTTGAAACCATGAGAGCAGCTGGTGTGTTCGAGTCTGCACCGCCCAAATGAAGGTAACCTGCATTTACAGAGAGCAGGCTACTCTGCATTAGGACAAGAGTAAGTTAGATGATTGTTTCAGTGAAACATTGTGCTTCTGTTTGGGGGTTCTTTCTTTTTGATCAAATAGAAATGTGCTCCCAAAGAAAAAGGATTCAAATTGTACTCAACAGACCTCTGGGTAATGTCAGGGCAGAACAAAAAACACCTGAATACCTTTTTGGGTAAATGTTTTAATGTGTGATGTAGGAGATGTGCACAGAGTGGTGCTAGGCCTTTCCCTTTTCACGCAGCCATGGAGAGGAGACAAAGCTCCTGTATTAAACTGTAAGACTTGCCTGATAACCAGTGTTGTGTTGATGCTGTCACATCTTGGACTGCTTAGCTTCAGATTATCTTCATCTACTACTTAATGTACTTGTGGTGGTGCAATGAACGAGAAAATAGCATGCATCTTAATGTAAGAAACAGAGGCAGCTTCCACATCCTTCTGTCTTTGAAACTCGGTGAGAGGGGGAAGATAACTAGTCATGAGGGGACATATATTTAAATACATATATATATTTATATATTAAAAAATCGTAATGGCATGCAACTCTGTGTGCTAATACTCAGATTTTTGCCATACTGAATTAAGCCTGAATAGAACTTTGTTCACAATACTATTTTCCTACCACTTAACGCTGCCTTTTGTTTGAAGACTACCAAACTTTATTCTCCCTTACTTTTTGTTGTAACAGCAGGGAAAAAAAAGTCTTGATTTCAATATTGTTGTAATTATTAATAAGCACAGTCACTACACTGCACAAGCTCACGATGTGACAACTCAATAAAGAATTTCTCCCCCTTTCTTGATCCAAGTTTCTTACACTGAGTTCTCTGCTTCTCTTAAAATGACTTCAAACTAATCTAGAATGATAGCTTTTTCATTCTTTTGGAATGTTTTCATATTGTGATCATTATGTGATAATCTGTGGCTCTAATTATCCTGGCCAGCTGGATTTTCTCAGCCTGTTTGGTTAAAGCAGCAAAATTGAATAAAAGATTTGTACTTAATACTATTAATATTAAATTCTATTGTGTGATAATCTACAACTATCTGGATTCTGCAGAACACAGTTACATTTAAAAAAAAAAAAAGCAGAGCTCCAGCTCTTCGTACATTTAAAAAGAAAAAAATCTAAATTTAAAAAGAAAAAACCCAAATATGGCAGTTTTTGTGTGTTTGTTTGTTTTCTTTTTTTTGTTTGTGGGGTGGGAAACTTACTTATGTTCTTTAGCTTTGACTGATGCAAAGATAAATAATGAAATAATAAATTTACCTTTTTTTAATCTTGGTAATTCGGCCTCTGGTTCAGTCCCATTGCTAATATATAGGCACTTTTAAACTTTCTTGACACTGGAATTGCATTCTTCCGTCAGGTGGCCTTCATCAGAGTATTCTGAAAGGCCATCTGGTGGTAAAATCATTTGAAACAAACACTGTCAACAAGGATGCATGTTGAACATTTAATTGGAATCATGAGCACGTTTTTTTTCAGTGCAAATAGAGCTCCACTCTGAGTTAGCTTATGTTCCCATTTGCAGCTTAAAAAAAAAATTGCACATTGTGTGCACCTGTTAAAATTAAATGTTTCCTAAACATTTCTTCCATTCCTTTATTACACCAGCTCAAAAGAAAATGTGAAAGACAAGTCTTTATATATGAATTTGTTTGAGTTGCTGATGCGTTTTATTCCTTAGCCTATTTATATAAGAACTGATATTTTTCACTCCTTCACAGTAGAAAGAGGTTGGTGTTTTTCGTGCCTGCACATGAATACATGTAGAAGAAGGGGAAAACAAGGGTTTCACATGTTCTGGAAAGGCTGTGAAAAGGACAAGTACAGGGAACAGACAGAAGACATTTTCATTTGCCTCAGTAGCTTAAATCTTAGCTATGGAAGCTGGATGGAGGTTGAGTTTGATGCTTTTTTTTTTTTGGTATAGTTACCTAAAGGGTACAGTGGTCATGCAAGCTCTACATCTCCTGTCTTACTGGAATATATTCTGAATGTGGCAGACAGAGTGGTTTAACGTTACTGAATACTCAGCCCCAAAGTTGAGGAGAACGTAGAGTAGGTAGGGAAGAGAATTAATGAGTTAAGGTGTTAGCTTGGCATCTGCACTGAGTTTGTTTCTGCTGGGCATGTAGGCAACTTGCTACCTAAGTGTGAATTTACACCGTTCCATCTGCTTGGTATGGACTTTGTATGGTCATACTGACAATGGCGACCGTAAATGGCAAGTATAAATTTGTGTATCCTACCTCTACAGTGTGCTCAGTGATACGATAAAGAGTTTGGTGCTAACCACTTGCATGACTCTTGTCATGGACCACAGCTGTTCTTGGATTGCATTCAGTATAACGTGGAGAAGCAATTTGAATTTGGTTTTCTTCCTTCCTTGGTAGGCTGCCTACACCACTTGTTTCCTCTCTGGCTCCTATCTGAAAGCTGCATTCCTTTCTCTTTCAGGCCCTTAGCAAGATTGAGTCAGTTATCAGTGCAGCGTGTATAGTGAATCTGACGTGCTGTGCAGTATTGTTCCAGCTCTTGATTTGTTCCATGTTTCACTTCTGTTTGCCACATGAAGGGTGTGTGAACCTTAAACCATCAGGAAATAACAGGGGGAATTCCTCTAGACTAAACCACTACATAAACATTTCTCTCTATTGCTTTGCATTCATGCATGCTAATATGTTTACTTAGAGCATGAAGTTTGTCCAACATAACTGAGTATTTTTTTTATCTTCCAGGTCCTCTTCAGTCTAAGGAGACATGATGACCGATCCTTATGGCACGCTATAACATAACTCAATAAATAAAATAACATATGTCAGTGGCGCTTAGTTGTCTTCGTTAATGTTGAAATGCTTAAATGATCAGTTGCTGGGAAGAGTGGTGGAAAGTCTTCATAAATTGCTCAAAATGACCAAACCTAGGGTTTTTGTTTTTTGTTTTTTTTTTTTTTCCCCTCCAGGAATTACTTACATTTCTGTTTTGGCCAAATTCCACATTTGATAACAAAGTATATCCTTAAGCAGTTACAGCTAGGTTGTCCCAGCTGCTGATGGGAATATGCAAGAGGATAGTTGTTACGGGAAGGGAGAGGCTGGATTTCTAGAAGGGTCTGTGTTACCTCTGGCTTCAGAAGGTGAACTGAACTCGAGGTGGAAGAATTTGGAGAGGGATTCTGGAAATGCACTACCCAACCTTCCTCACTTTTTCTGCTGTCATTCATTACTGTATTGCCTTCCTTACAGTGGCAAACTGTTACATCAAGGCATACAAACTGTGCAAATACCCTCTTACATGGCGTATGTTTCGCCAGTTGGAAAATAACTGAACTGCAGGTATGTTCACATACGTTCTATGTACAAGGGGAAAAAGGGTAAAAGCAGATGAAATAAAAGAAGAAATACTCATTTTAGGATATTACAGTAATTAAATTCTTTGTGTGCTGCTTCTAGATATGTATCATCTTTTTAATATCTGGAAGTAGTCAGCTAAGCGTAGTTTTGATTTCTGCTACATTTTCTGTAGTCCAAGACCCGATGCTTTATTTCTGCCATGATACCCATCATTTGGAACATCCATTTTGCTTTGCCGATTGCTGAGGGTGAAGGTGGTGCTAGAACTGTAGCTTTTGATTAATGAAGCCATCTGTGTTGTATTTGAAGAACTTCTGTTCCAATCCTGTTTGGAGTAATGTTATTTTAAATGGATCGTTAACTACTTTTTACTTAACACTTAATAGGTATCAGTAAGCAACATTTGGACTAATGAAAGCATGTAAGTAATGTATTTGATCCAGAACATTATTATAGAGCAATATGGGATTTTCTTTAAACTTTCCATACAGGCAGTGCTTCCTTTAAGCTAAGAAAGAATTTGATGTTAGTGGTGCAGGGGAAACCATGCACCAAAAGTTCCCTGCTCCTATAAATGTAAACCAAAGCTTTACAATAGCAAATGATACCCATTTATCTCCCCAATGTGCAGTGTAAACATGGTATGCCAGTAAGGACTGACGAACATTTTCTCAGGGGTGGCTGCAGGTTTAAATAGCCAGGGGTCTTTAGTCACGCTGACAGCTTCAGAGGCAAAGAAACTCACTGCTGCCAGGTGTGCAGGCTAAAAGACCTGACTTCACTTGCAGCTCGAGCCCCTGTATTCTTCCCAGTTGCTATGAATTAATTTACTTTTAAATTCTAAGTTTCTTCTAAACTGTTGTAGCCAACAGCAGTTACTGTTGTAGTCTGTGTTCCTTCAGTTGCCAGAATGCATTTACTTTAAAGAAATGAGAGTTTTGGGACTGGAGATGATAAAGCTTTTTGACCGTACAGCAGAGCTCAGAGAAGTCTCTGGCTAAATGTATTCATTGGTGACAACGAACGGTGAGCTCTATCATGTCTGTGCTTTGAGAGCCTGCAGCTTGTAACTCACTGCTGCTTTCTGTATAATGATACAGTTGTTTCAGAATGGATGCAAAGCAGGTACTTCCTTTCAGCAGGCAATGCCAACCAGCCCATAGCTTGCTCTCCTCTGAAGGGATGGGAAGCAAAGCTGGGTATCTATCTATCTCACCTAGCAGTAGGCAGAAGGGATAATCTTTTCTGAAATCAACACCAACCCATCAATTTTCCTCCCCCTCTCCCCCTTTTTTTTTTGCCTTTGCCATGAAGAGTTCAGCTAATTCTAGCTCACAAACAATTGGGAGTGGGACTTGCAGAGTACAAGACAGACCTGTGTGAATTAGACCCTAATCAGCTGCTCGTTACAGGGTGTGGCATGCTGTTTCTAGGAGAGGCAGAGCTAAAAACCATGCTTGCCTGCTCCGAGACCATTCCAGCTGCCTGTAAAGGTTTTGGCTATATATTTATGTATGAAATAATGTATAAAAAGGAAGTGTTTGACCTAAACTGCTTCAGGAAAGGTCTTGCTATGCATAAGCCTGACCATGCCTTCAAATTTTTGGCTGGCTTACTTTATTCTCAAGTGTTTGAGGAATGATTGATTGTTCTGGAAGCGAACTAAAAAGATAGATTTGAAGTTGTGAGCTCTGCAGGCCTAAAGAGCATTATAAGAGCAGGCATGTTTTAAGAGTACACATTGGAGTGCTTTACAGAGCTAAGTACAGGCAGCTGCTCTTTGGACAACTTTGTTTTCAAAGTTCACACAGCTCGTATGTAGGAGAGGCTGATTTATATGCTGTCTCCACACATTTCCATACATGTGGTCACTGGGGGTGGGGGGAGAAAGAACCTGCCTAATGCAGTAAAGATGCCAGCTTAATTCACTGAAGAAGAGTGTAATTTAAGCAAGGGCTTATTCCAGGAGAATATAATTCAGGAAAAACACAAATGTAACTTACTTAAAAAACGGCTGCAATCAAGAAACTGCTAGAAATGAAACTGCAGCCTTCTGTCACTTCACAGGTGTGTTTGCATCCTCGTGGCTGGTTTGTGGACTATATAAATAATGATGTAGTAGATCAGTCTAATTCAGACACAGACTACAATGCTGTTTTCATTCAGTCAGTCACAAAAGCATAAAACTTTTCAGCAAGCTAATAATCAGTTTTTACTTCCAAAGTATTGTCATGACCTATTGCATTTTCTGGTACATGACAAAGTCCAGTGACCAAGTGGACTCGAGTGGAGTCTACAGGAAACTGGTATGTCTGTCTTGTCATTGTTCTGAACAGTGACCTATTCGTTCCCTTGTAACTGAATGACCAAATAACTCACAAACCCAAATATTAAAGGAATAGCTTTATTATCTTAAACAATCTCACTATATTACAATTTGTCCACAATATGCAAAATTAGAAGTATTAAACTATTTCCATGAAATATTCAGGAATGAAGCGTGTGTGTGTATATACACATATAAATTTCTTAAATAGTGTTAAACAGTGACCAAGTTATTAAATCACTGTATGAAATGTTGATAATGGATGGGCTTATTTCACAGTCAGAAAAGGACAATGCAGATCCCAGGCTTTGGTTATTTCGGTACAGGAGACACAGCTTTTAGAAATACCTTTTAACAAAACACCTCACGAAAAAAACATTGCAGTTACTACATTCTTATTTACTGTGCATTTGGTCATATCAAGTATGCATAGAAGTTATTAACTATAAAGCATTTCTATCTATCTGCTCCAAATGATGATCAGATTTTATTCCAGTTCTTGTCTCCAATTTTGGCCATGTTCAGGAATCCCCAGACAAAATTCATGTCCATAAGTACACAGAAAAGGGGAGAAAAGTAACACTCATAGTTGAAAGACAACCAAGCTTTTGTTTTTTAAAGTAAAAGTGCCATAGCCAGATTCGGTTTATAAAGTCATCTCACCATGCCCAGAGACAGTGATTTCTTGTTGCTACAAACTGTAGAACAGCTGAAAAATAAGTTACTTAGAAAGCTTACTTGTCTTGAGGTGTTTGTTTAACATCATAAGTGTATTGTGATGGCATCACTAACTTATTAATGTAATTAATTGGCACCTGTGGGCCCGTATTTTTTGATCAACCTGAAAAAAAAGAAATCTCACTTTGTTCAGCACAAACATCTGAAAGGTCATGTTTCTAAATATCCCTGGTTTTATCCTTTTGAAGAGTAAAAGCATAAAATGAATTAGGGCATAAGTGAGCAGGTACTATGTAGTGGTGGCAGATCAGAAGTAAGTGCGTCCTAATAAGGCTATACTTAAGCACCTGCACATCTGTGTTACCTTGAGCTTAGATTTTTTGGTAGATTTTAAGGAGACTAACTCCGTTTCTTAAATTTTTGAACTGCATGTTACTGGCTTCCAGCTAATGACCAGACAGTCACGATGTCATATATGCATTGAAAGTCCTTCTGAAAATTTGATGGCAGATAAAATAAAGTTTCTGTATACAGACAGTTTTAAAAAGAAATTTGTGTTGTAGTTCACTTTTTGTTCTCCAAACCACACAAAGGCACTAGTTTACATTCAGGACTAATGTCCTGCAAAACTTCAGTCAAATAAAGGAAGCTATTTTAAGGTTAAAGTGGTGCTAAAACCCAGCTGTCACTAGTAACTTAAAACAGCCACGCTGGTTTTTCAGATTTAGTGGGGGAAAACGTTTTGCCTCAGGCCATACATGTTGGGGGAAGTGCGTGTGTGTGTGGGGGAACGGCTCAGCCTTGAGCAAGTTTTTACAGCTGAGTTATAAACCTGGTTTATAACAGAAACTGTCAGACCCCAGAATATGATATAGTAGGTATTGATACACGTTTTGTGTGTGTGGTGAAAATGTCTGTATGCACGCAATTTTGGCTTATTCTCTGATTTTTGGTTATTGAAAAGAAAAAGGATTTTGATTGAGCTATAGTACAAAGTTGTTCCTTTTCGCTTTGCTGAAATCCTTTTCCTTCCAGCACTAGTATTTTGGCTAGGGAGCAGGA
>NW_010399296.1:55855-125531 GCF_000710305.1 Buceros rhinoceros silvestris | reverse complement strand
CAGGAATGTCGTCAAGATTAGAAAAGCTCTTGCGCTTAACTTTGTTATCATCAACCTCCTCAAAAATTATATGTGTCTCTCCTTGATGTAAGTTACCACAGAGTATACTCACCACAAATAATTATTAATTAAATCCTTTCCTCAAGGCTTTATTTTTCACCATGGTGAATTTGCTAATGAATACTTGGGCAAAATTTGGATCAACTACATATTGGTATGTTTTCATTATAGTTGGAAGGTGTTCGGTAGCCACGTTCGGCTGCAGTGCTGGCAGCGCTGCAGTGCTGGGAGCGAGGTGATAAGATGTCTTAGTGATGTACTCCACAAGGCGGTTGTATTGCTGTTCTGATAATCTCTCTCTGGCTCCATCCGCCTGAAATCAGGTAAGATAAAATAGTTACTCAATAACTGACAGTAACTGAATTTAGTAGTAGAGACAATTAACTTCCACATTACTTTCTGTAGTTAAAATCTTCCTCCCTGGGATCTTTCTTGGACTAGTTTAATGGATATTTTAATTGACAATGTTCTCCCATAGTTTAGTGCTTGGTGGCTTAGTCCTTCCTGCTGTTTTGGACAGTTTGACCGTATGATTCCAACCAAATATTGGATAAAATGACACGGGCAAACCTGGCTTTGGAAGATAAATCTGCTGTGCCCTTTTTTTTGAAGAATAAAATGAAGATGACTACTAGTTTGCGAAGGGAAAGCATGCAATCAGGCATGAAGCTAGTTGCATGGTTTCAAAAAAACGTAGTTCAGAAATACCACCATGTATGCTACAGTGGTATCACTAGCGACGTCATTCAGAATAGAAGGTATTTCCAAAATATGACAATGAACAAAATGACTGAAGCTCAGGAGCTATCCTAGGGCCAGGCTTTGATGCTGCTTTATTTACACTTGGTGAACTGCCTTTTTTTTTTTTTTTTTTTGTGGCGTTAAAAGAGTCTGTCTTTGGTGGGTGTCACACTAAGGATTCAAAGAGTGCTATCTTCTGACTTTTTTAGGGAGTTTTAACAATACATGCCTCACTAGATGTGACGATGTTTTCAAATAGTGCCATTGGATTCAATTTAACATCCACGATCAGTATCTTGTCATATCTCCAGACTGCAAGGCTCATTTTAAACGAACTATTGCTTATTTGAAGAAAGAATTATAATGATTGATAGTGACAGATGTCACATCCAAATCAAAACAGTCTCCTCTGTTTTTTTTTTTTTAACTATGCCTTTGGAGAGGGATTTGCTGCTCAGCAAGTAGAAACATTCCTGTTTTCAGTCATCACCACAAAAATGCTAAAGGAAGCAGGCTCATGAACAAGCTCAGAAGCTCAAGGTTGGAGCCTATCCCTAGAAACAGCAGAAATGGCGAAATGGGAAGAGGAGAGTGTGGTTTTCATTAATGGCCTCAAAGGGAGGGAAAAATCAGAAGACAGACTCAAGGCTAACAGTGGAGAATGGTGTCTGAACCATGTCTCAGTCTGGTAGCACACAAGAAGTATTCTCTCGGCCATCAATCTGTTTTACCAGTTGAAAAGAGAGAAATACACTAAAGTACCACCTATGTAAACTAGATTTGAAGTTATGGCGTAAATCTTGCATGAAAGGTGGCTCCACGATTTTTCCTGATTCCTACTTCTAGTGAAGTAATCCCAGGAGAAGCTGGGTTCTGCCTTCACACTGACCAAAAGACACAAGTTATCAACGGAGCTGGAAGGGGGGCTGGCAACCCCCTCACCTACTCTTGTGAACACATTCTTCATCCAGTCCTAGGCTACATCCCCCCAACACAGCATGATTATTCAGGAGGAATATTAACTGCACTTGGATGGTCTTCCAAAATAACTGGGACCCTGTGTGCTTCCAGATGACTTCATCTGCAACCATTTGCTTCTACAGCCAGTTTCAGTTTATATTGTGACAACAACAACAGAAACTTGGAATTGCTGTTATTCTGCATTTTTTCCTAAACGGGACCTAACATTGTCACTAAGTGGCTTAGCCCACTCCTTTGAACAACTGTGGAGCTAATAGCCAGACCATCCAATGAAGCAGAACTTAGTCAAGGGTTATTTAATGCACCTGCTAGAGGAATCTTACAGATGGCATGTCCTTTCAGGCTAGAAGGCCACACTTTTGGGTTAAGAACTGCAGAATTTTTCTAAAATCTCTCCCATAATGGCTTACAAAGAATAAGCCTTCAGTACTTTTAACTCCACAGTAGCTACAGCACCTTTCCTGTGCAGTCCAGATGTGTATGTAGCAGAGAGGGGCTTCTCTGTGCTCTCTGACTAAGGAGATCCAGTTCTTTAGGGTTCTTTTTTTTTCTCCACTCCTCTGAAAAATCCAGAGACTGGTTTTCAGCTCCAGAGAAGGCAACATGTAGTACTATCACGAAAACCAAATCATCACAACGAAATTCTGGAATATCTGAAATTCCAGGGCCCTTCAATTTTTTTGCTGTCTTCTGGATGTTAGGAGCTATCCCAAGAACACCAGAAGAGCAGACCTTTTGAGTTTGATGTCTGTGTGGAAGCAAGCAGTGTCTTAAGTACTCTGGAAGATAATCCAAGTACCATTCCCTTTCAATGACAATGTCGTCAGTGCCAGAGTTTTAAAAAAATCCATCCAGGCTGTTCCTAGCCAGATGGATTAAGTTGTATATTGTGGAGGCAAACAAGCCATCAGGCAAACCTATTGCTGAAGGAGTGTAAATATGCTCTATAACGTCTCTCTCTGGTGATTACAGCTGTAGAATAACTCGTGTTTTGTTTCCTAATAGTTCCAAGAAGCTGAGAAGGGGAAAGGGGAGATACTGTTTTGGGCAGAGCTGAAACAAAACCTCTGGCAATTATTTTTGTGAGCAATAAGACAAAAAAGTGGGGTTTTATAATGTTGAAATGAAATGTTTCAGTTTGTTATATTATTCAGTTTGTTGTATTATTATCTTTGATTAAATTAAACATAATTTACACTTGGTAACATTTCCTCTATTTTGCTAAATGCACCATAATATTTTGGTTGACCTTACTGGGCATTTTCCAGCTAAAAGTTCTGTCCATCTTTACTAAAGTCATCATGTACGGATGTGTCTGCACTTCAGCTGCAGACATCTTCGGTGCAACAGGATGGCCTACCATTAACAGTTTGGAAACATGTCTGTTTAGGGGTAGCTCTGCAGCTCTAGGGCTGCTCACCTGCAAGTCACAGCTTGCTGCTTCTAAGGTTCCTTTTCCTCATCTCATTCAAAAAGTTTTTAGAAGCTCTTTTTTGGGGACCTGAAGGGGAGACCCTGGCTCCCACAGCACCAGTGCTGCACACAACACCCAAGCACCACAGAACTGACATGCTCAGCTGCAGAAAGGAAATTGCCAACCCACTAAGATAGAAAACTACAATAAACATTGATTACAAAAGAATATTACTTAACACTCGGCAATTACTAAAATTTTGTGAAGCTTTTGGAATCTTACTGTGTAGCTGCCTTAGCATAAAAAAATTAAACTTTCTTATTCTTTTCTGCCTCACTTTCAACTGCTCCTCCTTATAGCGCATTTCTTTAAGTTTTCACACAAATTTCAGCATCGCTGCCCACATTCTGAAGGAATATTTTGCCAGGTCTGTTCTGTACAGCATCACTCAGCTTTTGCTGTCTTGCCATCACTGACTGCTCCACCTGGGGCACAGAGAGGCACTCCAGTGATGCTATCATGCCAAGACACTTGACATTGCGTTCTCAAGAGCTAGCATCAGCAAAAGAGATTGTGTACTGAGGCTGGGCGGCTCAAGGCTTACAGCTCCTGGCACTGCTACACCACTGGAGTAGGACTCCCATATTTTTAACCAGAACTTCAGAAAAAAAAAAAACGTGTATATGGTCCAGTAGCTCCAAAGCAGGTCGCATTTACTGCGTGTACTAGCATGTGTATATGGGAACACTGGGCTCTGCACATGGCATGTAGGCTTGCACTGTGCATGTACAGCAGCAGCTCGCCCAGAATTCATACGTTCCCAGCTGCAGCAGCTGTGGGGGCTAGAATTAGGCTCCCTGCCTCCTCGCCTTCCCTTCTCTCAGACAGGCAGCCCCTCTGCCTCATCACCCTCTTGCAGCAACCTTTGGGCAAGCAGTCCTTCACCCAGAGCAGCGGCCTACTTCCTCATCACCCTTGGGATAACTGGATACAAAGACAAGTCCCATCACTACAGCCTCATAAAAAACCATCTGTACTGGTGCTAAACTTAGGGTTAGGATGGGCTGAGTGCATCAAATGCCTTAGGGAGAACAAATTATCTTGCTCTTCCCTCCAGGACAGTAGCTCTGGACTGAGCCGGATAGTCTGGATCCAGTCTGATGTGTGCCTCCAGTAACCACTCAGCACTCGGGGATAAAAAAGCTGAGCTTTGCCCATTTGCATCAAAATTTAAGTAATGCCTCATGTAGCTCTGTGGTGAGAGAAGGCAACTTCAGTCAACAGCACTCAGTGAGACTGAGGTTAGTGGAAAGACAATAAATGTAAATAGAGAATTCAGCACTAAAAAAAGCTTTCACAAAAAAAAAATCCAAGTGCTGTCATGACAGATGAAGTCCTTGCTGTACTAGAATCAATGGCAAAACTATTCAGCAAGTTCAGTGAAGTTAGGGTTTTACTGAAGGTGCTGAAGCCTCCCCTTCTTTTTGGCACACCTCATACTTCATGGGGTTTTACATGTTCTTTTCTTATATTCAAAACAGAAATTCTGGTATAGGAGTCTATACAAAAGTCTGACACATTTTATGAAAACAACTGGGACATGCTTGTTTGTTTTAGAAATGATCTCTCATATGATTCCACTTGAGAATTTAATACAATAAACATTGTTTCCTGAAAGTGTAAAAATATAACATTCTTCTACCATTAAAAGAAGATAATTCATCCAAAACCTCAGTATTCAAATGGCTTAGAGATCTTTCAATATGAAGATGAAGGATTTATGCTCTTCTTGGAAACCACTTGGTGCATCCAATCTCAGCAAAAGAACTGACCCATTTTAAAGTTAGCTTTGCAGCAGAAGGGAGATCTAAGGAAGTAAAACCAGCCAGCAGCCAAGCAAGACCACTGCATTGCAAGTGGCAAGATAAGAAACGTGCTGAAAGGAGCATGCATCAGCACCACCAAGCTGCTAAAAAGAATTCTCAGAAGAGCAGAAGGAATTGTTCTCACTGTGACTTTGTAGGCACAGACAGCAATGCTGACTTGCCAAACAATGAACACCTCATGCACGTACAGACATGAGAACCTCTTCAGAAAAGAGGTGGGGCTTACCAAGAACCCAGACTTCCTCTACTTTTTCTCTCAGAAAGTCGGTGTCACAGATATAAAATGACATGATCAATAAGAGGACAGAAGGCAAGAGACATGTCCCTTTCATCCAAAGGGCAACAGCGTCAACTATGAGGTGCATGAAAACATGGGGTCTCCTAATTTGGCACTCAGACCTCTGGCCTTGCGACCCAAAGGTGAGTATGGCTGTTGCCAAAAGCACCATCAACGGTGTAACTTTATCTTTGAATGAAAATTGTACTCAAGTCTCTACCTCCAAATCCGAAGGCACTCTCTGTTGTTTTAGCTGCACCTTCAGCAGATCTTTTTGCTGATCATCTTCCAGACAATCGATTTCAGTCACGGGGAATGCCTGCTGCTGCGTGTCTTCACTGATGCTGACCACAAAGAGAACCTCTGAGGTGAGCAGCAAGCAGCCTTCATGCTGCTGGCCTGATCCACTCACAATCATGACATCTAAGGCTATATGGACCTCTGGCCTTCCTAGAGATTGCAGCATTTTCCTGCATTATCAAGGACAAATAAAAAAAGAGGAAAAAGAAGAAGAAAAAAGAAATAGTCAGTGTTATGCATCAGATCCTCCAGGACTTTTTTTGATCACTAATGGTTTTACTTAAGCCTGTAGCTATCACCTATTATTATTATAAAATAAGCCAGGGAATATATTCCAAATCTCCATTACTGAAAGATATAAGACTTAAGATTTAGAGAGTAAATGTGAGACTGTTACTTATCAAAACTCCTTAATCATTCACTGCAAAGTTGGCCTAATAACTGTGCTAGGTCAGCCTGTTTCCCATCCTCACAGAAAAATTACCCTGAGAAGTGGCTTACAAGTTCAGTGCAGAAAATAAAGTTATCTTCACTAACAGCTGTTCCTGGAGATGTGCAGTATTTTTCTTGGGCTCAGTGCAATGATAAGTAAGAACTCACTGAATGCCAATTAAATAAAGATCAGCTCTGTAGTTCCAAAGCTGGAAGCAGATCAGCAGCTCATCATTTGCAGATTGGGTTTCTATGCACTACCTTTGTGTTTAATGTTCCTAAACAAACTGCCGTAACTCAGCCTTTCCTAGGGAAGCAGCCTGTTGACTTGACCACAGGCCAGAACCTATTAATAAACAATGTGGATGTAAAAATGAGCAAGTGTCTAAATAATTTTACCAGACATATTTGACGTGGCTATTTGGAGCCTGCTCAACATGTTGATCATTTGGCTGAGAGCGCTGCTTGGGAAGCTGAGAAAGTCCGGCTCCATGCAAAATACCTATGGTAAGAGAATTTAAGTTTTTAGTAGATGTTTTCTACAAAACAGTTACATGTTGTAGTGATGTCATCTGTTTAGAACAGTCCATAAAACAGTGCAGATCTAAAACGATGTCACACTTTTGGAAGCTGTAGTCCAGATAATTCATTAAGTATTACAATGGAAGAGTTGTGCGCTTAACCCCGGTGATCTTGCATTAGCAAGAAACAAAAAAACCCTCATCACATGTTCTAAAAATCAGCCATACACTTGTAATCAAGAGAAACACATTGCTCCTGAGAGCCATAATTTCAGAGTAGGATCAGACACATCACGTAGGATTTGTGCAGAAAAAAAATCAAGATCGTTGTTAACTTTCTTGCTTAATATTAAAATACTTCCATATACATGTCACGATTGGTACAAATTAGAAGGCAAGTTTGCCTAGATCCTGCATTTAAATGTTCAGTTACTTAATCCAGCTGTTACACACAGATCCATATACATTTATGAGATCTCCCGGGGCATCTGGCTTATTGTAATTTCATCTTAGTGCCAGCACGGACTGGAGACTACAAGAAGCAGTTACACAGGTTTCTAAACAGACTGCGCAAAGCTGAAGATGACACAGTATGCATGCTTTCAGATGGCTTGTAAACTTTTAAAGATGGTCACCAGAAACAATGAGTGGGTTGTAAAAAAATTCTCAAATTAAGTAGTTTCAGAAACTTTTACAAGACAGACAAGAAGTAGGTTCTGCAGCAAGCACTAGTATTATATAGTTTAGTGCAAAGTTACTCTTTAAATAAACAAAGAAATTTCCTTTTGTCTAATTAAGCATTCCACTGAAGCAAAAGGCATTTTTGCATAAGGGTGTCAAAAACTTAGATTCCTTTCTACACAATGGATAATAATTTAAACAAAACATCAGCGCTGAAAAAAACCCTTTAATTTTTAGCACACATGTTGGTGGTAATACTTAAAAGCAGCATCGCAGTTGTAACAGTTGGCTTACCGAGGTTCTCAGCATTATGTGAGTGAAAATGTTATTTACAGATGGAGAAAGAGAGAACATGTGTTTATTTCTGTGTGGTCCCCCACCCCGTGGTGCCCCCCAAGAGACATGGTCCCACTTCCAGTGCAGTTGCGGATAAGACTTTCTTGAACTCTTGTGTGTTTTCCTCTCACACACTGTCAGCTCTTATTGATACAGTTTTTATGTTTTTTCCTGGCGAACTCTTCTTGTCACATGCTCATGGAAAACATGATGTCTTGTATACCATATCTGCAATGAAAAGTGTCCCTCTACTGTTACAAAGACTGCAGTGGGATTAAATCTAGGAAGAATAATGCCATGGGCAGCAAAAACAGCACACAGGCAGCCAACAACAGACAAAAGGTTCTGATTTTACTAATACCGGTTTTACACCTAAGGGATGAACATTCGGGAAAACAGGTATTATTTACACTCATACAAACAGGAAACAGTTAATTTGAAAGAATGGCAATAACTAAATGTTGCATTACTTCTTTGAATAGACTGCTTCAAGGAATGAGTTCTGAATGTAATGGGAAGCATGGAAATAATGTCCTAAACTTAAGCCCTAGGAGAACTACTCATATTCTACTCAACATAGCACGAACATAAATATTGCTAGTGGTTAAAGGACTAAATCTTCAAGATTTGTATGGTGTAATTAGTGAAGCAAAATTATTGACATACTGTCCTTGTATCAAGAGGTTTATCTGCTTTTCTTTCCTCCCCGCCCTGTTTTAAATATCCAGACCAATAGTTTTGGTTTATTGATACTGGAAGCAAAGAAATTAGCGTATTTTGATATTTTATCTTTTACAGTTTTTGGTCACCCAGAAGTATTCATATCACCCTGAATGGATTCATCACCACTGCCACTCAGCGCTCAGTCTAGCTAGAAAACCCACCTCTGGTTGTTAAAAGATTACCTGTGTATCTGAAACCAGGGCTGTCTTCTCACACCGCTCCAGTTTAAAGGGGATGTTCCCAGTACACGACTCACTTCTTTTTCCCAGGAACGTAAGTCTCCCTTTGTGCAGAGAGAGCACAACTCTTTCCTTGCCGCAACAAAGCAATCTCAGAATAGCGCTCTACTTGGATATAGCATTGCTCTAATACTTTTATGTCAAAAGCTCTTTTGTAAGCACATATGTTTCTGTAAGTAATTCTACTGTATTCCAAGAATTACTTCATGCTTTCTGCATTCTGTGTTTCTGTGATTGTACAACGCTGGTCAGTAATACAAGAAAGAAGCACAACATGAAGGCTTTTAAGAAAAGCAGCACATTTGTAACTATTCAGTGGTGGCATTTCTAAATCTTTCACTAGTCACACAGCCACTGAGCCAAGTAAGAAAGACACAGGAGGTGGTATCTGAAGAGCATTTTAAAATTTAAATGGAGATGTTGGAATACAGAAACTCACCGTAACCTGTCTGGGAGACGAGCTCAGCTGCCCCTCCGATGGGCTTTGTGAAGACGCCCATGATTCCTTTCCCCACACCTGAGATGACCCCTCTGGCTTTATGCCTGGCTGAAGCTTGGGCCTCAGATACTCGCTGAAAATTCTGCATTGGCTGATCCACGATCCCAGCAATTGCACCTGAGAAGACAAGAGTCCCCAGTAATTAGTGAAGATTAATAATCCAGCATAAGAGGAAATATTACTACTGGACCTGAATGTTGCTTGGATTACAGACCGTACCCCAGTGTTCTTATACAGCTATTCAGCATGTGACCAATTAGCTAAACAATACCTTAGCGTCAGCTTCAGTTAAATCTCAACTTCCTTTTTTTCAAATTTATTTTATCTTTGAAAAGACACAGATCACTTAACTCAACAGTATGTTTTCTTTTTTCAGCTACTTTCACTAAGTGCTTTTGCTGAGTTAGTTTAATTTAGCTCATTCTGTGTAGCAATTCTGAAAATGTTGGCCTGGGAATAAAATCCACCAGTTTTTGAAGCCTTGAGCTGCTATGGAAATAAGATTTTCACATAAGCCTGAGACTGACTTCATGAGAATAAAAACTGCCTGTATTCAATAGATCATTTTTATACCCTCTTCCAACTGCCAGAAATGTTCGTAAGCGAATGCAACTTTTGATATATTACTACGATTAGCAGAATTAGACTTTGAGACTTTTTGTTACTTTTTTTTTTTGTGAAAATGATCATATTTTACTTTAATGCGCATGGGTCAAACTTTTATAAGTGACATGGTGACCTTTCCGGCTTTTAGTATAAACAGAGAACTCGGACTTAAATCTTCCTAAATGTAAACAGGTATGTGACGTGGTACATTTCTTTGATCTTGAGTTTACTCTAGGCACTTAACCACAGACATGTCTCTAGTTATTGTAATTTTGATAGATAAACTATATGGAAATTGCTACGAGTACAGGGATTGGACAAAGTGACATCAGTTAGAAAATGGTCTGGCTGATACGAGGTTCTTTGCTCAGTGAAAACCAAGTTTGCAAGCTCCCCAGCTAGCTCTCGCTTTGCACCTTTGGCTGCAAATATCAAGATAAAACAATTATTTAAGGATTAGGACTGAGTGTCACCTTGGTAACAAGGCATTTTTACTGCAACGCAGACATCTTTGAAGATTCTGCTTTGTATGTGGAAGCAAATCCAGGCATAATTCCACAAATTTGGACAATCACAGCTGAGGTATTTGGCCCCACGTGTTTACCAGTGTGACATGCACGAGTCAGCTAAGAGCTAACTGGTTTTCAGATGGTTTTAGTTACTGGATAAACAGAGAAGTTGCTGACTTTGAACAACAAGAACTAATATTAAACTCGTACAGTGGTATTCTGTCCAAAGAAAAGACGAGGATGAGAAGCAACACATTTCCCCAGATGCTTGTCCCTGGGATACTATCTATCAGCAGTTCAAGAAAACTGCACCTCCCATAAATGGCTCCCTCCACGCTGAGAGAGGTTACTTCCAACTTCTATATGTGTATCCATCGCCGATAAACATAGAGTATTGCCCCAGGAAATGCTTGTCTATTTTTAATGTGATACACAGCTTTTATTGAGCTCACTCACTGAGGCTGAATGTGCAGCTGGATGTTCACCCTTAGTACCACAAAGGCATGGCCTCAATGCCATGCCATGGAAATGATACAAATTTCAATTGAATTCTGTTTCATTAGTACTTAACAGCTGCTCCTGCTGCTTGACTAAAATAATACCCCAGCACCACATTACACAATTGGGATTGTTCACCCAGTCTTCTCTTTTGTACAGTTGTGATGCATTTGAAGGCATAACACAATACTTGGTGTTCTGCTAGGCTACAGTATTGTATTACCCTGTGACCTCCTTCACCCTATCTACTGAGGTCATCCACAGCAACTCCACTTTCAGAACAGAAGTTATTGCCTTATTAAATGTAATCCACATAAGTCCTAGCACTAGTAAATTATTTACTGCAATACACTTGAGCAAAGTTATAAGGTAATAATAAATAAGAGCCTACTCCAAAGGACCTGTGGTATGCTCCAGGCACTTCTCAGCTGGAATTAGGCCCAGAGGACACGGAAACAGAATGGAAACTGCTGTGACTGTGTTGTATAAGATTATTTATATAGTACCCCAAATAATATATAGCTTAATTAGCCAGCTGCTTAGTACTTCCGCACTTTCTGTTATCGTGCCATTTTATATGTGCTCTGAACTAGCCTGTGAAGCCATTGCCCTTTTGTACCTCAAAGCCTTTTGTGAGTACCTACCTGCAAAAAATAAAACCAATGATCTTCTCTTCCCTCTCTGCTCACCCTTTGTAATCTCTCATCACAGATTGGAACTCACTGACATAACTCATTCACGTGCTGTGGTAATGCCCACAAATCACATAACAAACTATAAGCTTACTCCTTTCATGAAGGAGTGACTGGTCCTACCATCCTTGCACAGGGAAGCCAGATCTGTGTAGTTCCTTTCCTGTGCATCATGTGTGATGCCAAGGAAAGACAAAAATAGGTCCACAGCTGAGCAACCTCAAAATCCAACAACAGTGAGGTAATGGTGACGCTCATGTGAGGTTCATTGTATCTCCTAACACCTGAACCTGCGTGAAACAGATGTTTCCTGCATCCATGTGGCTTCTTTCTAACCTAAAGTAAGTGATGGGAGTGCCATGCTGGATGGACTTATTACAGAAGGTCTCTCCCCCCAGATTTCAGCAGGGTCTTTCCCACTCTCATTCTCACAGTCTAAAGACAGCTGTCATGTCCTACTGCTGTCCTTCTCTCTTCTCTGTAAAGTCACTTGCCCACTTTTTTTTTTTTTCACGAAACCATTCTCTGTTTTTCTTTCCTTCCTTACCCTAGGCATTCAATTTTATATGCGTGTCCACATATGTGCACGCAGATTATGTATGTATAAAGAAAACCTCAATAAAATTAAACACCAAAGCAACAAAACAAAAACATATTCTTCCATTACTGGACCAAAGAGGTTCCAGCAACACCATAACATCTGCTAAACATCAGCTAGGGTGCACTCTGGTTAATACATGTTGCTCAGTAACCATAAAAAAGATACTTTGATATCTACAGAATTCAGATAGTTCAGCGTGTATGACTGTATTACTTCAAGAAGAATTTGATTATGGGCAGCAACTGGTTCACGTGCAGACTGACAATGTTTGGTGAATGCAGCACGTCTTACAGAACTTAGCAAAGCTCGAGTTGCTTGTGACAAACTCTTCCAGTCTAGGAAATAATTGGAAAAAAATGCCCTGCCAGGAGAAACCTGCTGTGCTTTGCCATGATCCTGAAAGCTAGTCAAGCTGAAACCATTTTGCTTCCTTTTCTCTCTGTTGTCCTTTGGGATTGCCACAAGTGTTTCACACCAAACATATGGCTGAAGCATAGTCTCCTGACAGCAAACATCACATAAAAATACAGCTAAAAGAAAAGAGCACCCACTGGCATGCATTAATGTATTTGCAGAATTGGTGTGTCCATCAGGTCTGGCATCGGCTCTTAGTATCTTGCTCATAAACAGGCAAATGTTGAGTGGCCTTAGTTCAGTGATAGTTGCACAGCAAGAACAACAACCATCATCCTTAATAACAAAAATTTAACCTTGTGATATCCAGGCTTTATCTTCTCCAGCAATACAGCAGTCAGTATTAAAATCAATTCACTTTCCCCAAAAGCAGGAAGGATTAACTGAAATGTTGAGCACTTTTGCCACTGTGAAAAATGGCTTTTCTACTAGGTTGTCAGCTTTTCAGTTATTCAGAAATGCTGAACTTCCCTAAAGGGAGCTACTTCAATATGGTATTTTTTATTAGGACCAATAGCTGAAAATAAAGTCTATAGTTTCAGTATTTTCTTTTACATGGTTATAAATTATTATTTTAAGCTTGACCCCATGACACAAAATGCAAAAGATAGTTCCTTGGTTGGGAGTGCCGATCATCTAAATATTTTAAACACGATTTCACTGCATTTTTGTCTAATGGTATACAAGAGAAAAACAGACCTATCATATGCTTTTGCTTATTTTCACGCACAAATGTTACTAAAATGACCCTGAAGTCTCCCCTAAACTAGAAAGGAAGATGACAACCAGCCAAAGATAACAATCAAATCAAACAACACCCTGACAGTGCCTGAGTCATTTAAAATGAGACAGGACAAAGCACTTAAGAATGTACCACAGGGAACAACTTGCACCGAGGAGGAGAGAAGAGTACGTGATTTTGGCCTTGATTCAGCAGCTCTTAAGCACACGCTTAAGTGCTTTGCTGAACCAGGGCCACCACGAGCCAGATTTTCACAAAAATCAGAAGCGCAACTCTTCTTCCTGCAGATACCACAATGTATCGGTGAACTGAGGGCTCTTACATGCCTGTGCCTGGGCATGAAATCTGCATTTGCAATTCCCTAAGCTGCCTGCATGAGTCAAGATGGCTTTTACAAACACGATAGTACTGTAACTATCCCAGAAATCTTTTTCACGCTTTCCAATTTTACAATTAGAAAGTCATAGAAACTATGGCTTCAAAGGGTCTTGCTCTCTGCATTCCTATTCTCGTCTGAGCTCTTCATCCTTATGGAGGACGAAGCAGCTCTGCTTCGTTTCATTATGCATGAAGAACGTGGAAGTGTTTGTACAGTAAGCATCTTCATGTTTATTCTGAACATGCTGGTGAAAGAAAGCAGCACAGTCATACCTCCTCTTCAACTACAACTGTTTTTTGGGGGGAAGCCACAATATTCTTTAAGCTAAACGGTCAGGACAGAAACAGTTTTCTGACACGTTTGTAAAAACTCAAGTGGAGGTCTATTCGTAATTTGGGTCTTGACACAATTTACATGAATGTTGCTGTGTATACAGAGAAACCACACTTTTTAATCATCAGCTTTAAATAAAAAAAAAAATAAGCCTGATACAAAGTCAGTGTAATATTTCTGATTCCTCCCTTAGTGAGAGGTCCTGTATTTGTCAAGTCCAGCTACACAGTAACTGCAACTATTTATCGGAGTGGTTCATTGCCTCCACTGCTAAGAACGGAGGTATTTAACAGGGAGGAATCTCTCAACTGTTAACAGCAGGACTAAGATCCTAGTTTGCGGAGAAGCACTGTTTAAAGCTCTAAGTTTCTAATATGACATCTGATTTCCTAGGAAATCAGGAACACTGAAATTCTAACTCGGTTTTGGTTCTGTGTTCAACTCAGGCGTGCTCCTGCAAACAACGGAAACCTTGTGCACAGGGCAGTGCACAAGGCAGGCACAGCATATTTGTGCATGCATGTTACGAGTTCCCAGCTCTCCTGAACAGCAGAAACTTTGCCTTGTTACAGCCAAAGCTACAAGGTTTTGTTCTTTACTTCAGGCTTTACAGGGGATGCTTTACCTCTGACAGGCTCTGGTGTGTCAGCGAAGGGGACAGCCACCATGTTATCTCACTGCCTTATTAACCGAGCCAAGATCACTAAACCGTTTCACCAGCACGTATACACCAGGTTGACACAGTGCTTCTAAAAGTATAGTATTTCATCCAGCTACTCAACCTGACTGCCCTTAGCCCAATAAATAAGAAGGAAAAATAAAACCTTCTTTGAACTGCCTTTGATTTGCAACACCAGTAACAGCTTAATATTGGGATAGGAGCTACCAATACATGAAATTTCTCCTTTATCCACATTTCTCCCAGGACACTCGCTTGCCGGTTTACAGGCATTATCAAATGACAGTGCTTCACATCATCTAATGTTATTGCTCAAAATAATTTCCAGTAACTTAACCCAAACTTGTAACATTTTAACCACTTCCTCTTTAGGGCTTTCAGGGTTGCGGTTGCAAATTTAGGAGTTGTGTACACTACTGAAGATTAGGAAAGAGGACAAATCCTTTCAAGCTTCAGCTCTTCTAACCTTTTGCACTGGACTGCTTTTGGTCACTTTGATCTCTAAGGGATTCATACTCTTTAATATGTACTGAGGAACTCTGCCAAACAACACAGTTCTGCATTCCTTTGCTGTGTGACAAGTAGAAGTAACCTAAAAAATCCAGCCCCTTACTGCAAAACGCCTCACAGAGTTTTTTTTCCAGCGTGGGTTAGTTTTCAGATTTTTAGGTACTCTTTTGAAATGGCCACAGTAATCTTCATTTCTAAACAAACCACTTGGCTGCTTGACGAATACAATTACACCGAATCAGGATGACCTGGGTCTCTTTGTAAAAGCAGAATTCCTCATCAAAGCTTACTTAACATATGCACTCAGTTCAAGTGGTTTTCAAACAAATCCAAGAATCCCTGATATCTACAGTGCAGCAAAAACAAGCAGGTTCGGAAGGCATTCCTATAAATCATTGGAAAGTAAACATCAGCGTGATGACATCTTCGTGCTGACTTAGTTACAAGTCACCCTGCCCATTGCAGAATTATTTTTTCTTCTAAGATATACATCATGAATGTATATCTGAGATACACAATGAAAATGCTATTTCACAAAGAGAGAGTAAACTTGTTCCATATCTGCAATTATTTTATCAGGAAACCCCCCCCCCGAAGTCACTAAGCTTGATTAAAAGAAACAGTATCTCATATACATACTGTAGAGTCTATTTCACAAGAAAACATCAAAACAAACAGAATTTGCAATTATAGCTCATATGTAGAAAAGGCTGGTGAGAAGATCAGAAAACAGAATTATTACTCAACTTGATATTTAATAGTACATTACCTAGAAGGCTAATGCCCAAACGAGAGAGTCCCTGTCTCAGTCCTTCTCCCAGGCTCTCTGGAAGCTGCCTTCTCCATTCTTCTTGTCTGTTGTAATGCTCCTCATCCAGTGACAATCTGTCCATATTCCGAGCAAGACTTGTTGCCAGATTGGTAATTGACGTCAGTGTACCTAAATACATGGAGATATACATTTGAGTCTGGATCAAAATGCTTTAATTTAAAACACGGAGACATCCTATGCCTCACTGCAATACTGAGCTTACCAGGAGAACAGCAAGTCAACTGAAAAGTTGCCCATGTGTAATGTGCTTTACTGTTTGTTAAGCATCACCACGCTGCTTCTACAGTCCATTAGTCTGCACCAGGTTAGCCCGGCTGCTGGGAACAGCAACTCACCCGAATACCCTTCCTCAGTTCCCAAACTTCTGTAAGGCTAACCTAAACGGAGGGGGGTGATGGAAAGGTAAACAAATATTTACAGAAGGAGCCTGAGGGGACGCATCCTGAGGGAGCCTGGAGCAGCGGCCAGCAGCCGGGGCAGCCGCGAGTGGTTCCTCCTGGGCGGCTGACGCCACGCGATGGCACTGTTCATACAGACTTCACAAAACAAAAGTGCTCCTGTTCTCAGGCCAGACCAGCCCTGCTGTCAAAACCTATCCACATACTCACACAGTTATGACAACTATATCTACTTAAAAAAAAAGATGAGGCGACAGAGTGTAGAATTTCTGATGGTTAGCAGAAGTACAGAACACCTTTAATATTTCTGCAGTTATCACATGAAATACTGGCTGAGCCAATCTCCATTTCCCACTGGGAGGTTTAAAATTCTGAAGTTTCTGAAACATTCTTATGCACTGTAGTTAAGCGGCGATCTGTTTAATACATAAGATGTTATATGTGAGCTTTGTTAACCCTCACAGCATTTTGCTGCAGCCTAGCAAGCCAAACAAACCTGCAAGCAATATCGCTCAGAACTTTAATGCATCCTTTAACAACACATGACAACAAAGCAGTAGTTGGAGCAACAAAGTGAAAGCTCTACCTTTGGAAATGTGCTTTACAAATGATGTTGTTCCTCTGGAAACTCCACTGACAAATGCTCCTGGGCCTCTGGTCAGTCCTTCATAGGGAAGCCTAAAGAAATCAGCTATGCCATTCCCTATGCTTCTCACCAAACTAGCCGGGCTTCCAAGAATTTCCAGCGATCCAACGACCCAGCCTGTGTGGAGAAACAAGAGACATGTTACAGCTGCAAAAACTGCAGAAGCAGCAGTTGTGCAAAGGTTGTTACTTAATTATCCTTTTCACACTAGAATTCATTGCATTATGAACTTCCTTTGAGCAAAGCACAGGAAATAACTCATCCACTACGAATTCAGAAATGGCAATCTTTCATACTTCGTAAATCAAAGAAATCCTTTTGGCAAACTCACAAATAGCTTCAGAATTACTTCCTTCCAGGAGCTTCCCGTATTTCTGCTAAAAGTGTGCTGGGGAGGTGGATGCTAGAGTCTCATAGCTACGGAGGGATGGGACTGCACGTTCAGATCGCTGGGTCAGTTTTAGACACTGTAAGGCAGCATTGTGATTTCACATCCTTACGTGATAGAATTGTGACAGGGAGTTTACACTGATAAAATGTACTGCTTTTCGGGAGTGTGCAGGTCAATTGCTTGATGGAGTGTTAGGAAAGAGGATGCAGATTTTTGACAAGTGCTTAAGAAGTTATTTTAAATCCACCCCAACCCTTCTAAGCTGATCATTTTCTTTCAGAGCGCAGTGAAAGCCAGACAAATGTCTTTTGCTCCGTACAGTTGTGTAAACAGCAATGACATCTACATGCTGATTAGGTTACTCATAGGGGAGTATTCCTTATGTGTATCCCAGGAGAGGTATCTGCGGATCTGGTTTCCTATATAAACGCAGGGTTGCCAGCATCTTGCTGGATGGCTGAGAGCACAGCAATCTGTTGCTGGAAAGCTGTTTGCAGGTCTTGCCTTTCTCAGGCTGGTTGGCAGCAGATTTATGGCTTTTTTTTTTTGATACAGAGAGCGATCCAGAAATGGCAATAAATGTTAAACGGGAACTGCCTGGTCTTTGAGCCCTGGTACCATGAATTTCAACTGGCACTGTCAGAGCAACACAAGGCGTGACAGGGCCAGGAGACTGAAAGATGGACAGAGTGGCCTCCTGCTCTCCTGCTGAGGCCCCTTGATCTTGATCTGCAATGCCCTCCTCATTCCCGTCTCGCCACCGCAAACTCCTGCTATCCAGATGCTTTTCTTGTTTTCTCTTAACCCCTCCCAGTCACTCCTATGGAAGGCTGAATCATGAAACTGAACAGGAGAGAAAACGTTACTCATATGAAATGAATTAATCTCATACTATCATTCTGAGCTCCCGGAATATCTATTATTCTTGTTGAATCTGTCCCACATTTCAGCCCTGGCAGGTTGAGAACTCCAGCGCGTGTAGTTTAAAATGTAGGAACCACAGTGTACCTAAGGGAGAGGGTGGGATGGACTATGAAAACAAAACCCAAGTACCACTGGCAATGTCATGATCAGAGCATCAACAAGCGCTGTGGCTCCATGGTGCCTGCCTTGAAAAGGACTGTCCCCCTGGTAGACCTCCCCTGCTGGGGACCAGCGGGAGCCAGTGCTCCAGCATTTTAAATAAATTATCCTTGCCACTGTGTGAAATGATGAAATTCTGGAGGGGTGGGAGTCATGTATAAATGGAAGAGATCCTCTTTCTGCTTTTTCTGATCAATAATGTTGCAATAATCCCTTACCACCTTTGTATTGTTTTCTACCTAATTTGGCATTCCTTGTCCTGAAGTGGTGGTGTGATGGAAAGGAGCTGCATAACACCGTGGCTTAGTAGCTTGCTGCCCTGCAACATCCCCAGTAGGCACTGCCAGGCCAGGACATGGGAGACTCCAACTCCACTTACCTGTTTGGCCATCCAGTATGTCCAGGAATGAAAACCAGAGTAAAACCAGGAATGAAACCAGTTAAACACGAAGTTGAGGGGTTACCTGGTATCTCTGGGATGGGCTGTTGCAGTCTGGCCCTGGCCTGTGGGCTGTCAGTTTTGAGAAGCTCTGGAAGGAGTGTGCTGGCCCCTGGAGAGCGCTTGGAAGGAATGTGAAACCTGCAGCAAGGGTGACCCTCCTTGGCCAATGCTCACAGCAAAACTAATGGCTCCTCACTGCCGGCACGGACCACCCAACCGAAGGAGGAAGGCGTGGGAGTAAGTCCGGAATAGGAGAATGATGAATAATTCCCTCAATTCACAAGCTCTGTGCTGCATTTTACTTTGCAAAAATATAGTATCATGTCAGTTTACCATTTCCCAAAGTATGCTTCGAATTTATACACACCAATATGAAATAATTACAACTCTATTAGCAGAGAGCCACTGATTTTCTTTACAGGCTACTATAGGGTTTGATCTGGCTGATACCAGTAATATTTTTAAATAGAATTTTATTAACTTTTAAATAGAAGCCAAATTAATTAGGAAAGGATGGGAGATTTCCATTGCAAGTTTTGCTAATTTGAGACAAGCAATGCTAATCAGCATACCTGAGCAGAGCTCTCCAGCCCCATTCACTGCTTATGGCCGCTCCTTTGCAACACATGGGGCAGCCTGGTACACCCCTTTTAGCAGGCTTTGGGGCAAATCTTGCCCCCTCCCACAGAGCAGCAATGATCTGGCATGCAGCTAAGGGCAAAATGAGACTATATCCCACTAGGAGCATAAGGCATAGCTGTACGGGAATGCTGTTTGTGCAGACGCTACAATGATTTATGCATGGGACAGTGGTGAGCAGAAGGGGGTCAAACAACCCATCGTTCTGCAGATTAGTGCGGTTAAAATGCAGGAGAGTGAGGTCCTCTTCCACAAGAGACCAATCCAAGAAGCGTAACACACCTGATGGTAAGGAAACACAATTTGCAGAACCATAGAACACTTTTTGCTTGATTTTTATCTATCTTCTTTTTAACTTTGTTGACACAGTCAGCCTTTTGGCAAGTGTCACAAACTCTTAAAAATAAAAGATTTTCTTTGCCTAAGCAAACATTAATTAAATTCACCATTTTAATCATGGTAAACCCTTTCAGGAGATACATTTCAGTTTTAGTGCTTTGAGTGGGATTTAAGTAGTAGCTAAATACATGCCTGTGCCTCTTCCTTAAAAGAAGTTTCACTGAAGCAAATCTCATTTCATAATATTCAAACCTGCTTTGATTTCAGCTACATCATGAGCCCAGAGCAAGGGGTGGCCTGTGCACTGCTGCACACTGCAAGGGTAGCACAGGAGGAAAGACCCAGACCAGGCTCAGGAGTCCCTAACTGAGCCTCTCCTGGGATGTTGTGGATGAAAAGCCACTACAACCTAAATTCCCTGCTGCAGTCTATCACCACTTGTATCACCACTCCTAGCCATCTGTGAGGAAAAACATTCACACCGTGGACCATACCTGGCCACAATTTCACTCTGAATTAGCAAGAAACTAGATCTCCCCTTTTGTACTATGGGATTTGACTGTAAAACAAATCCAAACAAGTAGTAAAAAGAAGAACTTGAAATTTTGCAAGCAACATAAAGCAGGAAAATAGCAAATCAATGCGCAATGTTCTGGTGCAGAACTGTGTACGCAATTGCCATAATTAGCTGTGCAAGTCCGGTATGCACACAGCAAAAGAACAGATCAGCATCTCACTATTTCTGCTCAGAAACACCTGAATTGCACGTGTACACTTCTGGAAACCGTACACAGAAATAAGGTCACAGCGATGCCTGCAGCACCAATGGAAGCGTCAGGATTCCAGAAAATCTGACCATTAGTACTGCAGGAAAATAAATCCCACAGTTCAGTGTGGAGTACGTTACTTATGTGAGTAGTTCATGGAGGAGCTTCCTCTTGTCTCAGGCACAATTCTGTCCCACACAAGACACATCAGATACCAAATTTCATGATTTCTAAATTAATATTTACAGGAAGTAAAATGTACCTGCTACCTAATAGACTAATTGCTCACTATTGATCCTATATGGGAAAAAAGTGAGTAACGGCACATTTCATAGTTCTTGGATCAAAGGACAACAAACATCTGTGTGCCAGTTTAGCATGAAGGCTGTAAGAAGAAAGACAGATTCCTAATCATAAACTGCAGCCAAAAGGAGTTTTAACACAAAACAACATTCAGGGCTATAATTTACTTGTGAACGCAGAGCAACATGCTGAATAATTTGATTAAATGTAGTTTTGAGTAGTTTACGTGAGGAATGTGGGTTAATTCTGACTGGTGCTGTAATACGAAACAAAACCTAAGCCAGCTAGAATACATTTTTACACTGTGTTCAGGGTTTCGTAAAGCCTTCAGGAGGCTGGTTAATGTTTAGCATAACCTTACAAATCTTCACTGGTGTCTGCTCAGCCATTTTATTTCCCTTCTGTCATATGGCAGGACATAAAAGGTGTCTGAAAATCTCATTATTAAATAGTGTCTGAGGAAAACAATAATCATATGCCTAATATCTAGGTTATTCAGCTTGAGAGACAATCACAGAATCCTGGTACCTAATAAAAACGTTACATGTTAAGGAAGATACTGACCTGCTCTGAAAAGTGCTCCAGCAGCATAATGCATGGCCAAGGCATGGACAAGTTGCCTGGCAGTGGTGAAGATGGGTCCTCTCTCAAACACCGAGAAGGAGAGAGGGGTGTGATCTGAGGCTATATACAGTTTCAGTGAAGCATGAATACTGACAAGGAGATTAACAGGTTGTATTGTTAATTTTCTTAACTTCACTGGCTTGACTAAAGCTCTTGCATGCTCTCTCACTTGTTCAGGCAGTATCAGGGTAGTATCGGAAGTATTAATGGATTGACAAGTGGTTTTGTTTTCTGGAAGATATGTATCAAACAAAGTCTTAATGTAGTAAACAAAGGTGTCTTCCACATACAGCCTAGCTGGTTTGAGCTCAAAGCTGAGGTCATTCACATGAAACATGAAATTCTCTTCCTCGGAAAAAGCAATGCAGAGTTTTATAAAGCAGTTTTCCTTATACTTTTCCAAATCTTTGTTACAAACAATGTTGTTCATTCTGGACCACTGCACAGTCTCATTTTTCTCTCCTTGGCACAGCAGGACTGCAAAATGGAAATTGGATTTGCTGTATAACTGATTGTCCAGTTGCAAGTCTTCACAATACACTTGGAGACTATGAAATTGTGGGAGGCCTTCCAGGGCAACACGCTGGAACTCCTGCGACAGGGGTCTCAGGTAGCTGGTGGCTGGGGCTACGTGGAGGAAAATGTTGTCTGCTGTGAGACGCAGAAGTTCAGATGACACTTTGTGGTTTGTAATATCATCAAATGCAGCAAGACTTAACTGACTGATGAACATTTTCAGTGATAGGGTCTGCTCTTGACTTCTGGACAGGAGGGAAAAGAAGTTTTGTTACTTCACGTATTTTGAGTTCACCTGGCATCTTGCTTTCCCAAAAAGCTATCAGGAGAGATGTTCTCTGTAATACACAGGAAACTCACTGTGTAAGTCCTGTTAATGCTAATGGAATCTGGCAGCCTTAATCACCACAGTGGGCTCCACCCAAGGGGTCTGGGATAAGAAATGGGATATTGCACGTCTATGCCAGGTTTCTCTTTCTTTGTTATCAATCAACAGGATAGTTTGGACGGGACCATCTCTATACATACAGTAATTTCCTATTAGATTTGCAACAGAGCCAGGTATTAAAGCAGGCTACAAATACATTTTTCTGATAATTCACATAGAGCCTCAGGTGTTACAATATCTTCTAGGAGCCTCTACTGAAGGTTACTATCATGGACAATTAATTTCATATCACATGCACTGAGTGCCCTCCAATGAAGTCACCACAGCATTTTTATTCCAATGACACTGAGGGCCTCCCCATCTCCAGTGTTAACTGTCCATTGTCAAGTTTAACTAGCAAGAGGGCTATTCTGTACTGCTGATGACCAGCTTCTTGGGGATTAATAATTACAGTGCAAATCAAAACAGTACCACAAATTCCACTGAAATTGTAACAGCATTGCTAGAGGCCAGGCATTCTCCATGTTGGAAATAGGTAGTGTTATAGTTGCACTTGAATGAAGCTGAGGACTAGGTTGTGGTGTGTCATGGACGTGGGGAAGCCTTTTAAAGAAGAGTTGTATAATCAAGTACAGTCAATTATTGACCGTAAGACTATTTCTATGCGGCTCTTGCACAACAAGCTTCCTACCAATTTTACTGGAGTTTGTATGATTACAGATGGCAGGATCTGGCCAAATGATGAACACACTCAAAATTAATTATGATGGAAAATGTCTTTTTTTAACAAACAACTCAGCACTTCTTTTTGTAACAGACATCAAGTATTTACACTAAAGTGACACGTCTTTTGATGTTAGATTGTCCTTTTCTAACTGTGATATACAAAGGATAACATATCCTCTAAACATATGCCACAGAGCATGCAGCAGTATTACACAAGACAAACAGCTAAGCCGAGGTTCATCAGTCAGGTAACACCGAGGAACCTCTCAGCACTGTTTGGCAATGCCTTTTAATCATCTTTTATGTACTATATGTACCTGTTGAAGTTGATCTCGACGGGTCCTGCTCTTCCTTCTGGGGCCAAGGTTATAGCTATAGTTCCACACTGATTTGCAATGTCCACATAAACATAGCCAAAACCAGTTAAGAACACGATCTAGTGGAGAGAGTTAGAAACATATGGAATGCTACTGAAATTACTCTTTTTAATGTCATAATTTGAATTAATCCTATTAATGCCTTCTAGCTGAGATTTTTTACTCTAATCATGATACTGTTTATTATAGAAACAGATTTCAATACTGCAGAAAATAACAGCTCTGATACTTTAAGTATTTCAGTTGTGCAGCAAGATGAAATTTGCACCTCATCCTTTAACTGTATAATTGAATACATTTTAAGAAGAAATTTCTACAGAAATAACCAAGATGTGCAGGGGGGTGGTGGTTATATGAGAAAAGAATAAACAAGAGATTTTAATTTGTGATTTTGGATTAAGAAGAAAGGTATATTCCTGGAGGTCTGCAAAATCCTACCTTCTACTTTGGAAAATAAACCCTAAATTAACATTGTGTTGCTCTACCCTAGCTCAGAGCTGGTTAGATGTCTGATAGCATGAGGCAAAACACATGAAGGCTAAAAAAATAAGTACCGTTTTGGATCCACAAAGACTTGCTTAACAACTCAACACTGCACCATCTAAGCCATCTAAACCGGGTTTGTGAGAACACCTTCACAAGCAGGGTGCTGCCACAAAAAAATGGCAAGTGTCTATTGGAAAGTGTAGAATGTCTAAAGAGGCAGGAAAATGGGAACTTGGGTTTGCGTCTTGCCTACAGATGTGCAAACTTTCATTCTGAACAAGTTGTCCTTAGGATTAAATATTCTCCTTAAAGAATGATTTTTTTTTTGGAGCTTAATTCTGCAATATTTCTGTGCAAGTTTTGTGTTTTTCCAGAATATAAAACATTAAGGTCTTTTTAGGTTTGGAAAACTCACAGCAGTCCTTCTTAGAGCAAACTGGCTTCTGTTTTCTTGTAGGGCTGCTATTGGCACAATCGTTTATTAGAATTGTAGTGACAGAAGCTAAAATTTAAAGGAATGCAAACTCAAGAAATAACATGAAGATAATGGGCTTGCACCGGTGAAATAAACAGCTGTGTGTCTTGAAGAATCTTTACTGCTGATAACAAGTCACCAGAAGGAAAAGCACGTGGAAGTTCAGTAGGATCAGCACTTACACTCATTCTTGTAACGCTATTTATATTAATCCTGTACAGGTAATTAAATTTTGTTCATCAAATTAGTCATATTCTTCTGAGAATTACATATAAGGTAATTTCTAATTTTGATATGTCGGTTTTAATTCTTTGCTTATCTGAAAGAGATCAGCAGTCCTGTGTGATGGAATTGGATAAAAAAGGACATTTTCTGAATTTTTCAATGCACCCTCATTATTCTAAAAAACCTTCACTGATCTTAAAGACAGGTCATTTGAATTACAATCTCATTTGATTCTGATGATAAAGAGCTTGATTTTAGTAAATTAATAACGTTTTATTTCTAATACCTATCTCTGTCTAGGTAGAAAGCGTACAAACTACTTAAGAGCCAATAAATCCCAGATATTTCACAATCTGAACCAAGATGTATGTAAAGCTATTAGCGTATTACTTATTTACTTATAGTTTTCTACGAGAAAGATGGACTGAGAAATCCTGGGGAAATTCTCTACACGGAAACCCTAAAACTTCAATAACAGAAGGATACACTTCTTGTTTAGAGAGTTCTTCAAGTAGACAATGATCCCCAAATGTTGTCTTGCATCTAATTCCTTCTAGAAGCCAGATACTTACAAAGAACCCTGGTCTGGCATAACATTAATGACTGAAATTTGAAACCTTGCATTGCTTGACTGGCTTGCTGAATGAAACTGGACTACTTGCTATATAACATAACACTCAATAATCAAGAGCATTTTGTGATTGGTCCCCAGGGAAAACATCTGAAACTAGTATTTCTTTCAAAGAGCCAAGCAGTTTATGCTGATTCCATGTAAACTAATGACTTCAAAGATGGAAAAAATTCCCATCAAAAAGAATTACTCCAGTCAAGGAAGTTTTCATTTACCTCAAAACAGGAGAAAAACAACAGAAGGAAAGAAAAGGGTCTTTTTGTTTTGTTTTAGAAAGACATGTAGCTTCTGTCAAGACACAGAGGGAGAATGACAGTGATGATTCCTACAAGATGTAAAGATAAAAATCCTGTGATAATTAAGTTACCAAAGAGAAAAGCCTTCCTGGGTCCTGTGGGATTCTTTACTTACAGGGGCCAGAAATTTTAAGGACTGATTTTTCCAGGGAACCAAGAAATCAGCCAGGTTGATTAAAAAGAAGTGAAAAAATTCGCTGCTAGGAAGTCTGTATTTTTGATCTAGTTATCTTTTAAAAACCAGGCAGTGAAGAAGGTATTCTGCAATATAAAACTTCCTCAGAAAAGGGCTTAGGAAGGAGAGCTCCCAAGACTTATATAAAAAATCCTGAAACCAACAGAAAGGATATGCTTATTGCAGAGGAACAATACACTGTGCAGGTCAGGAAGACAACCACTGATGCTGTGAACTACGGAACAGTTTATAATGAGATACTTGTGTTCCTTGATTGTTGATGTCCACAAAATCACTCCATTCATTTGCTAATTCATCAGATGACATCACTTTCAGAAGAATGCTGGGTAACAAATCTCTTGTTTTGCAGTCTGGATAGCTGGAGACTTGATGGTAAAGTTCATGATGAACTGAACATTGAGCTGGAATCTTTCTACAATAAACTTCAAACTTTGGCGTATCTGAAATTTTATAAAATACACAAGGTTAGGGCTTTCTAAAACCCTATTATTAATCAATTATTATTAAATCAAAACTCAACCATGTTTACACAAATAAGGAAGCTCCTTTCTGAAATGTTACTAGTAAGTAAAACCATTACTTTCCTATTGGTTGGAATTGTATGTTTTGGGGTTTTTCTCCTTTTCTGCTTTTTGTCATTAAGATTTACTTAAATAATGTTCCACTGATCATTACATTATCATATTGTAACTGGGATTGTCACAATACGTTTTGTGTAACATTTGTGAATCTGAGGAAATGTAAATGTTCTGTGGGATTGAACTGATGTCAACAAAACTCCACTGCCTATTGGTTTCCTACAGCAAAGTCACCTTAACAGATGGATCCAGGGAGACCCAAAAGCCTGGAGCCATGTAAGCTCATACTCCCGACCTCGTGATTAGCTCCAATAGCTTCCAGGCTTCAGTATCTTCCAGAGTCTCTCACTTTGAGACAGACCTTTATGAGGGCGTCAAGTTCTGGTTGTAACCAAAACACACACTGAACTTTACTTTGTATTGGAGATACAGTAGAATAATTTGTGCTACAACAGTGCACTGTTTCCAATTACTGCATACTACCTACCTTTGAAGTTCTCTTTTACAAGCAATGGAACAGAGCACCTATTGTGGATAATTATACGAGGACTAGGATCTTCTGTAAGCGTTAGGTACGTCACACCAAGATACTCTTGGTAAGTCAGTGCTATAGCTCTAAAACGGAAGCAGATATATTTGATCATGCATGTTTTGGATTAAATCTTTTCATATTATTACTCTGAACTATTAAAAACATTCAAAAGTATCATCTGTAAGACTCTTTATGATCGAGTTCCAATTCCACAGATACTTATATACATTTAGGCAAGTACATATCTCCACTGAGAATTAAACAGAAGAACACATGGAAATAGTACGAAAAACAACATTAGAGAAGAAATAACTTCATAGAGACTACTCATGAGTTAAACTGAGCATGTGTGTTTGCAAGATGAGAGCCCTAGCCAGCAGAGATTTATATTAAATTAAAACCATGAGATTGTAGGCCCAAATTTTCAACATAAATCTTTAAAATTTTCCAGAAGAATTTGCACACATACTTCTCTGATACACATGAAAGATATTTCTACAAATACATAAATCTGTAACTGACTGCTCCCCCGAAATGATCCACAATGCTATAGCCCTTTCAAATGTTAATGTTATGGACTATCACTACATAAATCTCCAAAATAAAAATAAATTAATTTATTTCTATTCATTGGCTACATAAAATGTCTTCACACATAAACACAAATTCTTTCTTTTTTTTCTTGTGCAAATTTATTTGCTATTTCTAAAAAAACTTCACCTCATAGCGATTTTAAAAATCCAAACAGTCTGGAAATCTGATTAGGAACATGAGATCCTCTATGCCTGTCTCAAAATTACAAGCAATCCTTTCCTAGTTCTTCCCATCATTTTTTTTTTTTAAATTTGAAGTCTGTGTGAGAATCTTTGGTATTCACAATGGCAGCACTTCAGGCAAGAGAAAGCTCACATGGCTGGTAGTATATACCGATATACCTCCTCTAATTTCAGCAGATTTGTTTCTTGTTCATACCAGTATAAGCATGCATAGATTCAGATATTAGGTCTGAGAACTGAAGCACCTGACAAGTCACCGGACTGTTTATAACTAGCTGGATGCATTTAAGTAGAATGCACATTTGGATAGTTTAAGCTTTAAAACTTGGAAATATTAAAAATAATTTCTTATCTTTTTTGCTTTTCCTGTTTATCCTCTTATTATTAGTCTTACTAAAACGTATTTTTACCTTTTATAAACAAAACCTACATTTTTGTATTGTCCTTGAATCTTAAATTTTTATTGACAAATTTAAAAAGACCATAATCTTAAATATAAATTCATGAATATGACCTTGAGTAAATAAATCATGCTCCTATTTTCTGTGCAGGTAAAAAAATAGCAGCCTATGCGTTATAAAAATTGTACAACTTGTACATACGGTTATAACATTTATAAGAAAAGCACCAAACCCATCAAAAGATAACAATTTTTAAATTAAAGTAAGACTTGCCTTTACATATGGGGGGCATGTGTTACTCTGACTTTTGCATTAATCTGTTATGGTTTCTTACTAGCTGGGGCTTTATAGCATCAAGCAAAGTTCATTATTCATGTTCAGTGCACAGTACCTGGTACAAAATCCACCTTCAGTACAAACCCCTGTGGGCACCGCCACGCTCTGTCTAGCGAACTCCTGTTTAATGACAGCTGGCAGGCTCCACAGCTCACAACTCCCAGCGCAGCCCCCTGGACTGAAACTCAGCAGTATGCGTTTTTCAGTAAGAGGCGCCCCCGAAGTTAAGGAACTGGCGTCCACCATCAGGTCCCAGCAGGGCACAGTGCTCAGCACCTTGCTAGGAGGTGCCCCGGCTGGACTGATGCTGAACACTGTACTGTCTGCTGAGTGGAAGTCCTGGAAAGAAAAACATGGTGGTGGAACGACATGCTGGCTCCTAACGGGAAGTTTATTCCTGTTGATGTTGCACAAAACAATCTCAGGTAGGCAACTGACCACAATAACTAAAGGTTGCGCTAAGTCTGTTGCATTAAAAGCTGTTTGGCCAAACTCTGTCTTCAGGTATACTTAGGCAGTTAACTGGGCACAGTTATCCACAGTCCTCTCAGCTGCACTGCATAACTCTACCAAAAGCAACAGTTAACATCACTGTAACATAACTGTGAGAAGGAAATCCGTCTATAGATATAAACCAAGAATGGATTTTAGCCTCGACTCCCTGTCCCATGAGACTTCTACAAAATGTGTGATAAACAAATGCAGACACTGATGCGAAGAAAATCAATGCAGAAGGAAAACAATACAGAAACAGGAAACTTCAAAAATTTGTTTATCTGCCAACTCCTCTAGCAATTTTGACCCTGGGAATTCTTTCTGCATATTTTACTATAAATGTAATCTCCAATAAATATGTATAAATGGTTGATTAAAATATATCGACCATGCATACATTTTGTTTCCTGTAAGCCTGTCCTTAAATATACTGTGTGATTATTGGAAAGCTGATATTCACGATTTGATGCAGTTTGCTGAAATATGTGAACTCTGGGCATGTCTCTAGTTCTGCAGCTTTGTTCAGATAACTGGAGTCTTCCCAAAAGTATAACAAAAAGTCTTCAGCCTGCCAGCCCAATATACCTCTCCTACACGCAAACTCGGTAAAAATTCCAAGAACAATTTCAACAGCTACTACGGATTATGCTGCTATTTTACAGAAATGGCCATTAGTGCCTGAACAGGTGGAGAACAGGCAGAACTAATTCTGCAGTGTGCAAGAATCTCCTTTGCACAGATTTCTGATCACAGTTAATGACTGCAGTTGAATTTACCCAGGGTTTTGTGTCTTACATTAAGGTAGTATAAAATACTTTATCATAATAATGTCTAAAGATTTCTGTTCAAGCACTGCTATAAGCAGCTGAGACCAGACAAATCTAAACACCCATGTACCGCATATGACGAACAAAACCAGCATCCACAGTGCTTTACCTCTTCTCCTGAGTGGGGTTTGGAAACAGAAAGCTGTGGCCTGTAATAGATTTGGTAAGATGTATCATTGATTATTGTCGTCTTATCTTCTATCTGTAGAATTTGTATACCTTGTCGAACCATTGAAGAAATGCAGAATTGACACAACTGTAAGATAATAAAAACTACGATGAGGTCACACGCAAAACCACAGAAGGTATTGAAATACAGTGACAGAACTGCCATTTTCTTTTTAACTGTGGAAATCTTGTCTATATTCATGCGCTTTGTAAGTTGAGCCACATCACAGAATCATAGAATTGTTTTTGATTGGAAAAGAAAGACCATCGAGTCCAACCACTCACACTGCCCTGCCAGGTCACCACTAAGCCACATCTAGCCGTGTCTCTTAAACACTTCCAGGGATGGGGACTCCACTTCCCTGAGCAGCCTGTTCCAGTGCTTCACTGCCCTCTCTGTAAAGGAATTTTTCTTAATATTCAACTTAAATCTCCCCTGGCGCAATTTGAGGCTACTTCCTCTCCTCCTGTCACTTGTTACTTGGGAGAACAGACCTACCACCACATCACTACAACCTCCTTTCAGGTAGCAGTAGTGAGTGATGAGGTCTCCCTTGAGTCTCCTTTTCTCCAGACTAAACAACCCTGGTTCCCTCGGCTGCTCCTCATCAGACTTGCTCTCCAGACCCTTCACCAGCTTCGTTGGCCTTTTCTGGACACGCTCCAATACCTCCATGTCCTTCTTGCAGTGAGGGGCCCAAAACTGGACACAGTATTCAAGGTGTGGTCTCACCAGTGCTGAGTTCAGGGGGACAATCACTGTCGTAGTCCTGTCGGCCACATTTTTGATAGAAACCGGGATGCCATTGGCCTTCTTGCCCACCTAAGCGCACTGCTGGCTGGCTCATATTCACAGATGTTTGAAGTTACAACGTTTCCCAAACAAGACTGAGAATTCACCAATTCTTTTTCCAGGAGATATTGTATTATCTTGATAAGTTGGGCAGAATGTTTTTGGCAACCTAATTCTTTAATTTATATTTCATACAGTGTTTATACTGCCATTATGCTTTACATGTATTAATGTAATCAGGGAAGAGCTTTCACATTGCAGACATTTCACTGTTTTTATCTGCTATGTGTCTTTTTTTTTAAACGATAAAGGTATAAATCATGATAACTTTTTTCTAACCTTTTGATGACTTGGAAAAGCACCAAGCTTTATTTCAGCTTCAACAAAACCTTCTTCGTCCAATGTTACTACTTCTCCATTATCGGCATCCTTCCATTTCGGGGAGGTCACATTATGAACCAGTTTAACTGCCACTGATTTGTGCACAGTATTAGTATTTGCCCAGTATATTCCAACCTGAAAGGCTTCCTGCAAGTGAAAAATGACTGATTATGACTTGTTGACAATTCAGTACACTTCTGCTAGCGTTAAATGTAGTTTCCACTACTAAGTCAATCTCATTTTCTCCCTTACTCCCTCTGAGTCATTCTGTGTAGTTACAGGGATAGATGAAACCACAATGCGGATATGGGACTGATCGTCATGGTAGAATCAAGTCCATAGATCACACTGAGATATGTTAATAGGCAGACCTTTTGCTTATTAACAGACATACATGGCAGGGGGGAGGGAAGATGGTAAAATAAACAGGAAGTATCAGATTGTCCAACTGGAATTGACAAGACACTGTGTCAAATTGTTTTAATTCTTTCAAAAATAAAGAATACTGAGGTTGTAATAAAAAAGCACGTGCATGGCAAGCTAAGGTTTGTGAGAAGATACATGACACAAAACTCTGAATTCAGGAAGGCAGGCATCCTAAAGAATCCTCCTCATCTGTAATTCACCCTATCTCACTATCAAAGCTTTCTTAGTAGCGTACGAGCTATGAAACAACTTGACCTAAAACACTCTGGAACCAAACATTCCTTCAAGGCTGTCAGCTTTCCTGCTGCGGTCAAGACACTTCCCAAGTGACAGGTCAGCACAGCAGTGGCCAATGTCTATATCTGGCCTTTATAGCAATTTACTGGGGCTGCTAAATTATGCCTACGTTGCGGATTCATCGGCTGAATTGGGAGAAGGAATGGCTGCTGAATCAGACGGCGTGCATTCTTCTTCCTCCAGCATCTTACAGACAATTTTTAACTACGCATCTTTAAGACATGTTGTTCTTTGAACATTGCTATCAAGCATGTTGTGCTACCCGCTTGGTGTCTCAGTCGCTATCTTAAGTTTCTATTCTTATTTCAACTTCTCATCACGTGACTAACAGACACAGTGACTGGAAAGTGGGAATCGTCTGGATTAATAACCATTCTTCAGAATCAGAATGTTCATCAGAACCGTGCCTGTTAACGTGAACGGCAAAGTTACCTCGAAGTTGGGAGGTATAATTACTTTCCCACTAGGTACTTGAAGAACAATCTTCTCCCCTTCAAACAGCCAGAGGTCCCACTTGGACTGATTGATAAGCAAAGCCCAGGGCAGAAGTTCTATCAGCAGAGTTTTAACACATGGTTTCCACACTGACAGCTTTACCCGCATTGGGCTATCCCATTGGGAGAGTTGTTCGTTGCTGTTCAAAAATAAATAAACAAAAAGGTAAAGTCAAAAGAATAATGAAATCAACATTACAAATGATAAATCAATATTTTCAGAAATTTTCAAGGCTTTTCTGGTTTTGAAATAGAAAAACAGTCTCCTCTTACCTTTTCATTCTGGAACATTCTGTGATGCTGTCAGAGTGATCTAGATACATGTAGGCTATAAACATATATTTTTAACTGCATAAGCTCAACCTAAATTTGGTCAATTAAAGAAAAGCCTTAACGGAATCACTACTACCCTTCAGAACTAATCCTGTGACTTTAGTACTCCTAAAATCACATTTCCTTTTTTTTTTTTCCAGCAACCCCTCCTACAGCAACTCCCTGCTGCTGTACTGAAACAAAAAGCTATGTAATAAACAACAGCCTCTAGAGCTTCAGTAAGAAAAATGCTGATGAAAGAAGATGAAGAAAATCCTTGCTGATGCAATCTTCTCAGTGATATCAAGGGCAGCCCCTAGGTTGACCTCAATTTTTTTCCCAGCTGCAACATATTCTGCAGCTTACATACAGGAATCATGTAATTACTAAAACTACATTCAATGTTAATCACATAGAGTGTTCTTGAACATGATTTCAATTTATTTGAAAAGGCAATACAATAACCATGAAGAAGGTTTAGCAAAGAATTACCTGTCTGAATCCTTCCTGTTATATGGCCACGCAGGCTGGGGAGGATTAGAGGTGCCATAGAACTCGGACAGTATTTGGTTGACGTTGCCACCTGCATAGGATTTAGTTGCTATCTGTTTAATTAGTGTGGTTGAAATAGGTACTGCACACTCTGATGGGTCATCTTCCTCCCTGTCAGTGAAAACAGATTCAGCCATTTGCACAAGAGAAAGTATTAGTAGTACTATCATCTTCTTCGATGAAGCTTTCCAAACATGCTCTGCAGTAAGAACACTCGCAAAGTAATCATGGATGAATCAAGTTAATGTGTCTAACAAGTTCCGAAGCATTAACAGACATGCACGAATTTGTTAGTGCACTGTAATGACCTTTGAGTCTGAGATCCTAGAAAGTCTTCAGTATTCTCAAAAACCATTCCAAGATAATTTAGGAATTTATTTTTCAAAACACAAAAACGTGGACTGCTTAAGCAAACAAATGCCAATATGCTTAGGCTAGTTACACTAGATTTTATGTTTCTTATTACATCATTTCAGGCCACATGTTTGTTCTGTTGTACGTCCTCTGCATACACCATACTCTTGGAAGAAAATGCACCAGAAGTTAAAGTATAAATTATTCCTTCTTATCCATACAAATGAACTATTTTTAAGGAAATTGAGTATTTTACCTGGCTTGAAATGTCAGGTGGTGCGTAAGATCAGGTTCTATATTTTGCAGTGCTTTCTCCTGTCCTCTCCCTGGAATCACTTGTGTTTCATTCAGTCCCAGACTTCTCTTCTCTAAGTGTATAATAATTGGGTCTGGAAGATGGCTCCTTACAATGAAAAGAGGGCTGAAAACAATCTGAAAAAAAAAAAAAAAGAATAGACCAATTTCAGGCTAATTTTATTCCAGTATTGCATCTATTGATTAATAAATAATAACATTAATAATTAACAATAAATAAACAACAAACAATAATTAATAAATAATTATAACAAATCTTTAAAGTGTGGTATTCTGCCCTGAATTTACTATATGACATGTAAGGCATAAACATTTAGATTTCAGAAACATGAAATGTACTTACTAAGCGTTGATGCACATGTGAGTTGGGCTCTAGAGTCAAAATTGTGCACCACACATACGTGATTGAACTCTTTGAAGATGGTACCTGTATGCAGAGAGATCCGCAGCATTACACTAAAATTATTTCAGGATGATAATATTCAACATTTCATCATGTCAAATAGAAGTCTGAAGGGCAAGTTCCCGGTTCTCTCAGACATTTTTTTAATGCTATATTCCATATGCCTATTTCTAGTCATACCTGAATGACAGTGCTGTGTTCTGTATGTTTAGAAAGACATACATCCTGGGACCAGTCTTCATCTCCTGTAGCTTTCACACTCAGCTCGGTGAGCTCACTGTTTTCTAGGACATATGAAGGCAACTTCTGCTTGGCTGCAAGGCAGTTGATGTGTTCCTTAACAACAGGTTGTCCATCCTGACTAATGTAATGCTGAACCACTTTCAGTTCAATACTTTCAGAAAGGTAACTACAGACTGTCTGTCTTCCACAGATTAGGATCTAAAACACAAAAAACCATGCAGCTCATATGTAAACAATTGCGAAAAGGAAAGATCAAAATTGAATTAAAGAGTGAAAACCTGTACAAGAATAATCTCCCTATTTTAGGTTTTCCCAAGCACTGCTGAAGGCAGTGAATGGTAAAACATTATTTTTATTGGCTAAACGTATGTGCAATTTCATAGAAAATGAGGCACTAAAACACTTGAAATATTGCTAAGGCAGTATCTGGGCTTGAAAGAAACATGTAACATAACCACTTTAATTCCCACTGAACTCAGTGGAACTGCCCAGGGCTGACATAGCTCTTGTATGGATTTTAAGAGTACTGTGAATGTCTCCGAATGCTGAACCCTTTCTGAGCAGACACAGTGATGTACTTCAAAAGAAAGGTTTCTACCAGCACCTCACATTCTCATCACAATCCAGCCATCCAGACCTTCCAGTATGTTTGTGTATTTCTGTATTTAAGTGTACCCACCTAGAAAATGACCAAATTAGACTCAGAGTTGTTGCTGTCCATCACACCTGAACTACTTACCACAGAACATGTATCTGACTTCTTCTAAGCTACACCAAGGAACAGCATTCTGAGTGTATCCCTTCTGCAACCATCTTCATTTGCTTTTCATCAATGAGGGCGCACACCATAGCTACAACCTACCAAGCAAAATCTCAGCAGGGGGACGCCAGGCACTGTTCTTGTCTGATCAGCTGTATTTCTGTTGCGCAGCATAAGGTGCTCTGACATATCCATGAGCTGAACATGTTATGTCCACCACATGCTCTGGCTTCGCTAACAAAGGCAGAAGGACTGCAGCGTTTTTACAAATACAGTATGTGAGAAGCTACTGCACAGTAGCCCATTTTCAGATGTTAATTGGTCATTACTTCTTTCGCTTTTAACATATATAAAGGCCTGACTTACAACACAGAATAAGATATAAAGAGCTTCTAAAAAAAAAAAAATAGAAATTCTGCTTCTCCAGAGCTTAATACATGCAAGAGACTGTGTAACTTTGCGCTGTCAGAGCTTACAAACCATGCAAAGAGATGTTTACTGGAACATATAAAATACGTGGTGGGAATTGAGCTTTTAAATGCTAAAATCCATATCAAAGTGAAGAAGAGAGTTGTAAAAACTCCTGAAAATGCCCCCAGAAGACTGTTATACTTTTTTTCTGATCTCAGTAGGAAAGAATAAATAATAAGGTAATTAATTAATGAATAGATAACAGTTTAAGTTACTCATGTTATTTTTTCCAAACTGGATCAAATACTTACTTGCTTTTGCACTCCACTGAGATGCTGAACCTTGATAATAAGTGACGCTGTCTGGCCCTTGTACTGAATGGTTCGAATAAAGGTCCCTGTATTGTCCACACTGAATGGTTCAGACCACCGCCAGTTTCCCCAGCCTTCAATACAGATGTGTAACAGCTGGAAAGAAAGCAATTACTACTTCAATATATAACTGGGAAAAAAAGCGCCTTGCAGTAGCACAGGAATTCCCATGAGAGAGAAATATTCTTGGTTTTAAAACTCAGGAATGCTATGCACACCAGTTCTCTGAGTGGTCATTCTGTGATTTTGTGTTTTCCGATGCAAACAGAAGTATCAATGATGCTGTAGGATGGCTCTGCATCATGCATTTCCATAAACTACCAGCTTTAACGGTGTATTTAGGATGGTAAAGTCCAGCACACAACAGTTCAGAAAAAAACAATGATCTAGACTACAGAGCATAAAACAGGAAATAAGAGATTTTCTTTACTGCCCTTGAAACTGTTCTAGAAATCCACTCCTTTTATTACCAGCGAGGTGATATGCAATGCAGGTCCAGCTCAGATTTTTTGCGTTCAGAATTAGACAGAAAATGACAAACATTTTTCCCTTCAAAATAAAGGAGGAAACAAATCCATTTGTATGTATACTGGTATAGCTCATGTATATATCTGTGTTAAATGTAGAACTTAGCATATTGCTGAGAGCTGGGAAACATTTAATTTCTTACACAAATGTGGTGGCAAGTTCAAGCTTGACTGCATGAGAAGAAATTTAACTGCATAATTATACTCCCTGTGTGATTTATTCCGGAAAAGGAGTGGGTTTTTTTCCAGTTTAACTTAAATCACTTCCAGAGCAATATAGTCTTTCATCATTGGAAGAGCCTTTCATCCATTTACCCACCATACACACTTACCTCTATCCCATGGAGATTCTTTTAAGCCAGAGTAGCCAAAACTCGTACTGTTCCATGTAGGTCAATGAAGTTACATAAATTTACGCCAGCTGAAGATCTGGCTATTTAGCTCTGTATAGATCTTTTGTGGCTGTGCAAACTTAAGAATGTGAGTTTTATATAAGGGATTAAAGCAGTAAGCATTCTGGGTAAAATTTATTCTTTGCAGAGGGCCAGCAAAGAGCCTAAGCATTACTTAAGTCCTTTAAAACAGTTATACAAAGGTCTTGTGGGAATTCTTTCTTGAGGGTTGAATTTCACTCTGATTTTGGACATCTGTCATTAATTAATTTAAGTAATTGAGAAATGGATCAGGCCCAAAGTTTGATTATTACACAAGCAAAAATTGAAACTTGTAAATATTATGTTCTCCTGTGACTTGCTTCCAAAAAGAGATAGCACTGGCCATAGATCTGGCTAGTTGGACATAGTGAATTGCTGGATGTTGGGGTTTTTTTCACTGTTTTAAGAAACAACCGCAGCAACAACTTTCAAAGATATTACAACTCGGTAGCCTGTTTGCAATTTGTGGTATCCTCAGAACAAGTTACACACAGAACAATAACATCCCATAAGTGGGTGGCTTTTCAATTTGCAAGAGTGATGACTGTTGCATTCAGATTCAAATTAGTTTTATGATGGAAGCAGAAAGGCTGGTATGTGCCAGTGCGCACACATGGGCATGCATCTGGATGCGCACGTGCATGGGCATAGCTTTATATTCAAGAATACACTGAGGGAAGCTGTGCACTAGGACACTCAAATTCATAAACAAACATGTTGCTTTGATTCTTAAGTATTAGTTACAGAAAAGGAAAAACAAAACAAAACAAAAAAATCCAACTGCAGTGGCTGGAATCAGTTCAGTTTCTTACAGAGGCAGCTGGGAATAAATCTCATCACATACGAAAAGTAAGAGAAACAAGAAAATTGTTTACTTTGGACAGACTGGTAGCTGGAAATGACAGCCAAATAATGAGAAAAGGTACCAAGTGGTCAGTCTCAGCTAGAAGGCATACAAAATACAGTGTCATATAAATCTCATAATTGATGATTTGTAATTGTATGTAGCTCCAACATTAGGAACGTCCCCCACCCTGCAAAAACAGCTTTGCTCATGAGTTGAGTGTTCCCAAGGAACACGCTGACAGCTTTCCCTGAGCAGTCATTAGCTCCCAAATGCTGCCTTACTAATTTTCTTTGTCGCACAATGACTAGTCTGCAATTAACTTCATGCTTCAGAAAGAAAAATAAAAAAAGAGCTATTACCACATATTGGCAATTTCTTGTTTTATAAGCATATTATTTGTATACTGGTAAATGCTACACGCAAAAGGAACTGCCTTTGTAAGTTATTTTAAAGATATCCAATATATTTGTATTAATGACATAACAATATAAGAATTTGGTACTGCACAAGTTTACTTTTGAGCCAAGAAACTGCATTCCATGAAAACACAAAGGGATCTCTGGGAGAAACAGTGAGATTTCTGGAAAAAGTACTTAGCAAATTACACTAAGTGATACAGAGATATATGGCAGGAAATAAAAATTGAAGTAATTTTAGAAAATTAAGTAATCAGGTATTAACATCATTTTAGCAGAAGACATTATAATAGATGGTGTTAGATACTCAAGAAGGCAGAGCTCTAACTGACTTAATACTACAGATTTCACAGTAATTGCCATAAAACTCCCTTTCATTTAGTAAGATTTAAGTAAATTCTAAGTAGTTATTAGACACTCAGCTTAAAAAAAGTTCAACAAGATGGCTAAGTAGGGTATATATACTAGGAGAAAAGAGAAGTCATTGCAGAAAGGTACTAAAAATATTCAATGGCTTCAAAAGCATTCTAACAAATATAATCCATGATAAGGGCAAATTTATAGCTTAGGGAGAACTTAAAACAGACTATCTATTGTATATGTGAAGATAGGCACTCATTTGTGTAACCATTTGATTCCTCCATTTTCTGTTAGGGAAACATATCAACAGACAACACAGAGTTTTTTGTTTTGACTAGACTTCTCCAGGGTTTGGCTTTGTAGTTCTGACCCATTATGGATTTCTGTTTTGAAAGGGAAAGAAATTGCCTTTAGGGAGGCAGACTAAAATGAAGCTGCTCCTACTGCAGCAAATGGCTAGAAAAGTTGTATTCTTTATCATTTCCCTTCAGAGAATGTTCCCATGCACTCCTCAAAATTTACTTAGGTTTTCAGCTAGATGTGTAAGTGAAGGATACAATCTGAGTAAATAAAGCCGTGTCATATGACAAGGGCATGAAGACTAAAATGGGGGATTAAAACTGAGACTAAGAAGGGAGTCTATCCAGAAAAGGCAGCAGTTTCCAGCTGTATAAATAATTTTAAGCTTGTGCCTTCAAAATGGTTAGTGATCAAATTTGATTTCTACTTTTCTTGTAGATCCAGCGAACTTAGTTTGGTTTCACTGTAGTTAGATTACATCTGTCTGATCTAGTTACAGATGTCCCTGCTCATTGCAGGGGGCTGGACTAGATGACCTTTAAAGGTCCCTTCCAACCCAAAGCATTCTATGATTCTAAATGAAACTAGAAAATGCTTTTTGGGAAGAATAGGGGTTATTGCTCTCAACCCTGAGAGACTGGGAAAAAGTAAGTGAGGACCTAGTCAATGGTGGGGAAGCAGTGAGTTATTTTAAAAGACACAAGATAGTAAAATAAAAATTGTGATGATGCAGCAGCCCGAAAGAAATTAAGACCTGGAGATGTGAGCTGAATTCTGTGAAGGATAATTGCTGTTTTTCAGTTGTGTTTTCAGGATACAAGGAGGTCCTTGACCAGGATTAGGACTTGCAAAAATAAAACAAATTATTAGTATTTGGGAAAACTGAATGAAATGTTCATTCTTCACATTGTCAGCTGCAGGAGCCATCAAAACAGTTTGTTTTTCAGTTTGGCTATAATTTTTCATGGGACCTGGAAGATCTGACCAGTTCTATGCCTTTGGTCCTTGTAAGACAGAAGGCCAGTATGGAGCATGGGAGAAAGCAATTTCCATCACCCCTGCTGTGGCTAGCAGAAAAAAGGTCACACTCAGCAGATAAACTCTGACCCCTGGGGGCTCCTCGGAGGTGTTGTGAGCCTCAATACAACTCGCGAAGCAGGCCTGAACCTTGTAGGTTCTAGCTCTACACACTGTGGAAAAGAAGAGTCTTTTGGTTAAGGAACCGTACCCAAATTAAGAGGGTTCTTGTGATTCGTGGATAGTATCAATCCTTATCTGTCCCCGATAGTATCTAGAAAATCACTTACATATAATATAGTATAACCACTGATTTTCAATGCAGGATGCCAACAGAAAGGAACAATACACTTCTCACTACTTGAACAGTGTAAAATAACCTAAAGTTTTTTTTTCCCCTGAAGTTCTGTAAATGACCTGGGGAGAATAATGTAAAGTACAGAAGGTTGTGCGGAGAATCTGTAACATCCCTAAACACTGAAACAGGATAATATTCCAGTAATAACTGATATATAGGTCACAGTTTCTAAGTTTGAACCCATGGTGTACTGTATATCACCTTACACTTTATATAACCTGAAAGAATGGCAACTTGGAAATAAATAACAATAAGTTATGATCCTGCTGGATATGCAACATAAATTAAAATTTGGCCTCAGTTTTTTTTTTTTTTTGTAGGAGAATGCGGAGGAGGTTCTTAAAGCTATTTCGAAATCTACAACTGCTTTTAAAAATTCTGTTTATAAAATTCTAGCAGAAGTTGTGCTTTGCAGGCACACTATTTAAACTAAGATAAGAAAAAACTTTAAATGGGTTCCAATGAAGGTATTACCAATATACTAAGCAGTAATAATATTTATTCAAGAATTTATAATTTTATGCTCTGAAAAACAGAAAAGTAAACACTAGAGATATTTTCCCTCAAATCCTATAATAAGAAGCACAGAGCCGTTTCAGGCATATTTTGCTACTTTGGTAAGAAAGAAGTCTATTTTGTTCATAACCAGTAACTTGGCCACATTCTCACTGAAGTCATTGCCCAAATCAACACAGGAACTGACTACTGCCCACTACACCTGCTGCTTCAAGTTAAGGATGGTGAAAAGTGAAAATGGGCTGTTATCTTAATACTGGGAGAAGACTTTGGAGAAAAGTTTGTGAGCTGCTACTTCAAATGCAGACTTGCCCTATGCAACATTATGTTTTGCATAGAAAGCAAAATAATGACTTTAGATCCATCATTCTTTGCTTCTTCAGAAGATTCTGCTGAAGTTTGAGTGTGAGGAAAATAAATACTAATAACTAGCATGTTACAGAAGATTTTTGCAGTTTATTTGCAAGCAATCTCTGCAGAGTATGTTCAGGGAACTCTTACATGAATAGCTGTTTTTTACATTTGCCGTGATCCCTAGTGGGACCCTCTGACTGCCTACTGTCTTGCAAGATAGAATTCCTCAACTCTGAGTAAATCGCTAGGAAGATCTCACCTCTTCCAACATCAGACTTTTACCCTATGTATCATATGCTCTAGTTCTTCTCCTAAAAACCCCAGCTGTCTTGGAGACAAACGTGACTTTTGACATAACTGGGGCCCATCTCACAAAGCTACTTGACGATCAAGATAAGGAGCACAGACTGGATCCAGTAATAATGTACAAGGCAGTGTTGTCTGTAGAGCACAGGAGTGATGTAGCTTCTCTTCCCTTTTAACGACATCTAACAGACCTCTAACTTTCATTAAAATCACGAGGTCTGGCAGCTTTTCCTAGAATTGCTTAAAGCCTCAAATATCGTAAGTTTTGGACTTAACCCAGCTCTGAAAGGGCCTATATAGGTGGGGGGTGTCTTATCCCTAAGGAAGGTCAAAACCTCACGAAATCTGAGGAAAACATGGGGGATGGAGCAGAGTAGAAAAGTGAGCTTCGGACCTCAGGCTTATTACTGAAATATTAGCCAAACTAGCGAGACTTGCAGGAATCGGAGTGAAAGTTAAAAGAGAAAAGTTAGGTTCCCTGAAATGCAGAATATCCGGGCTGTGAAAAAATGAAGGAAGGAAGGAGCTTTAAGTTAAGCCAAACAGTTGGAGGGACACCATCAACTGCTGATAAATCCAAATCCTTGGTGTGATATAGCTGTTTTTGTAACATGGAGAAGTTAAGCAATTTTAAATTATAGCCTATAGTAGCTTCATTAATATTAAAATTAATTCTAATTGTAAACAAAGCATTATATCACTATCTGCTACTACAAAAATAATTTACTTTAGATATATATATTTGTGTTAAATAATTCAAATAGGCAATCACTGCATCTCTCACTATGCTTAATTAGCAAAAATTGCAAATTTTCTTGATGTGAATGTAAAAGAAATACAATCCTTTTAAAACTATTTCTTTTCATTTAACTGAACTGCCTTGCCATACTAAAAAAACATTTTGCAGAGGTTAAATAAAGTATTTCATGGCAACCGCTGCTTCTTCGTGCCTGTGTAACAAGAAACGTGAGCCAGCCGAAGTTGTGGAAGTTGATTTTCTTTCCCAGTAAGAGAATGTGGTATCTAAGACCTTGTCCTAACTCATTTTATCCCCAAGAGTAAGTCAAGTAAGTCAAGTATGAACTAATGCCTGGAGGGAAGTCCCTGACTCCAGAAGTATGGATTATTTCACATTTATCTTACAATCTGCTCTCAGAGTTCTTAAAATTCACTAACTTGGCAAGTCCAGAATTATCATGAGAAATGAAATAATTTCATAACTATGAAGTCATTTAGCATTCCATGAATATGACACTCAGAGGGTTTGTCCGTGCTTGGGCATTATTCTGACCTTTGGATAACAAGCTGTTAGATAGCTTTGAATGGAAACAATTAGAAAAGTGCCATAGCATAATAGGGACAACCTGATGTCTTAATTAAGCCATTGTTTTCCTTTCAAGGATTTGTATTAATCATTGAAAAAATTTACACTACAACATTTGTAATAATATTTAAACAAGCTCATTTTGTATGATCTAAAATGACAAAGGATTGTGCTAAGACTGTTTAGACGAACTGCCATTCTGAAGCACGCTAAATTTACAGTGATTGTTATTTAGCATTAACCAAACGAACAAAAGCTATAGATGGATGCTAAATCTCTGACCTTTGTAAAGAAAACTTGCTTCTACCTCAGCAGTGTGAGGAGAGCCCGTCTCTCCATATATTTTCAGTGCAATTACCTCAGTGCTATTTTTTGGTCTAAATTTCCCAGCAAGAGATGGCTGATGAAAAATGTTAAAAGAGCAGAAATATTCTTGAAATCATTCCAAGGGCTGGGACATGGGAGGTATAGCCCCTCTACTGGAAGGGCTTGCTGGCCAGCAATGTGGTTGAGTCAGGAGGAGTGAGCTGTTAGCTTCGTCATCTCCTGGGACATGGGAATCCAACATGACACTCCTGACTGTTTATCAGCCCAATTCGTCAGTGAATCTGAATTTGGTCAGAACAAAACAGAACAGGGAAACCCTTTGACATCACCAACTTTCAGCTGAAGAATGAGTATCTGAAAAAAGAATCTCAAGTTTCTACTGTCACTTCAGCCACACTCTAACGTGTCATTGGGTTTTCTGTTGGAATTTTCTATCTTTCATCCTGTAGTTTTATTTTTCATTTAGTAAGAAACTTACATAATGGCCATGAAAATGGAATGTTTTGCACTGCTCAAATCTGTGACAGAAAGGACAAGCTAAAGATTGGTGTTTTAATATTTATGTTCTCCAGGTGTTGGATGGCTAATGCTGTATGTTGTGCTGGTGGTCTTTAGCAGCTCAGCTGAACTGACTGAAAGCATCAGTAACAAGCTGCAACTCTTCTACTTTTACTTGGCTTGAGATAATCCTAATTTTCAAAACTTTCTCCAGTTTGCACCATTATCGGAAATAAACCATTATTAGAAATACACTTTAATCAGAACTACACCATTAGTAGAACTATCTACAATGCTGGTCAAAAAATGATTCTCCCAACTGAGTAATTTTATATAAATAACCAGAAAAAGAATAAGAACAATCGTTAAGACAAAAGCCTTACTAAGTTCTGGATTTATTTATTATTGCTTTTAAAACTTCCTCCTTTTTCTATGTGTTTATGAAAAGGTTTATAAGACGGTTTTTTTGCTGGTTGCTACAAAAGCAAGTGATAATTGGTTATGAAATATAGGTCACATTAGCTAGCTTTCTATAAGCCTGGTTGTTCATTCTCCCTCACACAACCAGCGGGATTTACATCAATCACAACCCATGGGTGAGTACTGTCACCTGATGAGCAGGGACCCTGTCTCACAATCTGATACCTGCCCAGTTGCAGTGAGCACAGTAACACACTTGGATCACCTGTCTGTGGGCTGGGGCATCACAGCCGTTTGGCTTGTATGAGAAAACATATATCCTTTTTGAAAACATGACAAAAGACATGAAGTTCTCCAGTGTCTCTAAGTCTCCAAAGGTCCCCCTCTGCATTCTACAACAGCAGTGCACAGCATTTATAACAACTCCTCTGCCACTGGGGTGAGATGGCCCTTCATCAGCCTGCTTCGCTCTTAACTTACACCTTGACTTCAGTGCCTACTGCAACTGTTTAACTCTGGCTGAATTTGCTCTGCACAGATTATGGCATTCATGTAAAATCCAGTAGTTTTGCCTATCCACCAACTGACATATGAACAAAAATACCAGTAAATTTGCCACCTCTGCTTCCCAGTGAAACTTGAAATTTGTTAGCACTGAAAGTGGGCACAGCTCCTGTTTAGAATTACCATCCAAATTCCACTTTCTTTCTCACATGCTGGTATTTCCCAGGGCTCTAGAGGAATTAGGAACCCCCATCCACTACACTTCTAGGATCTGTGAAAATGTTAGTAACTCTTCGGTGCAGGACTACTGCTCAGCAAGTGGAGTGGCACAGGTCTCTAGCCTCCCACTCAATAAGAGCTGGGTATATAAGAAAAAGAGAGAAGAAATGGCTTTGCTGTTTCTTTTTTTAGATTTAAATTCTTGCCCTCTCTTGAATCAAAACGAAAAGTTCATTTTTTCACCACCACTCAAGAAAACCAACAACATGGTTTCATTGAAGTATTTCCGGATGATAATTTTAAAACATTTTATTTTGGTTTCAGTGTTTATCCTTAAAAGAACACCCCAGAAACAGAAACTGCATTATTTAAACTATGAAGTGGGGTGTTTCTGACAATTTCAAAACTCTTTTAATGCAAGCACATGCTGAGCTGAGAGATTTGTCCAGTTTGACCCTGTTCTGCAAACAATTGCAGTAACAGATGCTTCTGGTAAAAACAATTCATTAAAAAAATTCCCCAAACCTCTAATGTACATCACAGAAAACAGACACTGATCACTTAGTTATAAAAACCTGGCAAGCGATCTTCTTTTGCTTTTTTTCAGAAGCTTCAGTTTCCACAACTGCTGTTTGTACAAAGAGTGGTTGTGCACATCCAGTTCTACCCTCGGGTAACTTCTAAACAATCCTGGCTTTCCTCACTCTGTTTACCTTTTCTCTCTGATGCAGCCCCAGCATGTGACTCCTGACGGAACTGGAGCATTAGTCAAGACCATAGAGAAAACCAAAGAATCGACGCGTACAGCCACCAGCCAGTTTTAGCAAGTGCTGCATTTGAAGGGCTGTTTTTGACATACCTGTGGAGACTTGTGAGAGCGCCAGCTGTACTGGTGACTGTGGAGACTAGCCAGCAAAATATTTTCATCAGTATCCACCTGGCCAAACCGCAGTGTCTCTTGTGTGTCATTACAGATCACAAAATGGCTGAAGACCAACTCCTCTGCCTCAGGGCATTGGTTCTGAAAGGAAAGGGATATGAAAGCCAGTAAGCATCAGATTAATTGCAAGACGTTTGGCAGCTGTCTGCCCAGTGGTGACTGTTACAACACAGAAATGCTTCAAGATCTCTTGCTATTAGCTTTAGTTTCATAGTGCTCTACTCTCTGCAAAAACAAGTATTTGGTTGACAATATATGTCCTAAGACTTAACGCATTTCACTTTATGCAAAATACTTACTTCATGTTTCTGTAATGCAAATCTCAGAGATTTAAAACTACGATAAAAACTAGATTTCTTAATTTATGTAAAAGACTTCAATGAAATTACATTCAGCGGGACATTACATGTCACATAGTGCAGATGGGGCACTACAGGCTGAGCAGAGAGGCACAAAGAGGTTTCTCCATGCTTGAAAACCGATCTTTCAGGCTGAGAGGCTGCACTTCCTCTTCCCCAGCGACTGTGTCTACTTTGAAATGTTGCTGTGGGTCAGTAACAGCAGACCCTCTCTCTCCTGATAATACAACACTAAAAATATCTAAAAAAAAAGGAGTCATGGAGAGAGCATTTTCACAGCTCCACAATGCCAGTTTGAAAATGCATCATGAATAAGAAAAATAACGCATCTAATAAGAAAAATAAAAAACTATTGCAGGTTTTAAAAGTATTTTACTTTTTGCAATACTTTTTCTCCTGTCTGCACCATCCTTCCATCCCTCTCCTTCTGCTTTTCATCTGACTGCTTGTTACACCATTGACACAATGAGGCTATATGATAGTCATAAAAATAACCAGAGCTACAGGTCTTCTGCCCCTGAAGGCATGAACTATAATTCCCTATACAGAAGAGGTTGAAGTGTGACTGACAATTTGATTTAGAGGTCATCTCTCATATATTTCTGTCCTAGCCACTACTGGGCTGGCACCTTCCATTTACAAGCAAATGTCTAGCAACCATAACAATTATTCCAAGAAAGCAACATTTGGATAGTCTTCATGCAACTTAATGGGTATAACAAAAAGAATTATCTTCTTGTGCTTTTTGGTACCTCTTTTTGATCCATCTTTCCTAGTACACACTTCTGACACCATTTATTTTTGTTGGTTTCCTTCTCTCCACAATACAGCCCAGCTCCTCTTTTCTCATCCTTTCTTCCCACGACATTTTCTGTAAGTTATGGGATATCCATGGTCTTTGAGAGCTGATTCTGTTTCCCCTCCTTGCTCTCAGCAGACCTTTTAAACAGACATAATGAAGCTAGCGCTTTCTCTATCTACGATCATACGGGTCTCCAGTTCTTTGATAACAATGTGCCTGTAAGCCTGCAGAAATTCAGAGATCAAACAAGAAGAAAAATGTTTCTTCATAGATCCCTATGGATCCTTAGTTATTAATGAATAAAGGTTCGGTACGTTGCTTGTAGCACACTCCTAGATGATACATGTGGAACAGATTTTCTGAAAAGTGAAGCGTGCAAAGTATGTCCAATTTAGCATCCTGGAATGCATGTTCGCTACTGTTATTAGCTTCAGAAGAACCTAAGGTGCATGTCTACAGGCAGATTGTGATTTCTTTTGTGACTGAATGTCAGAGTGGTTGGCTGGGAGTGTTTGGGCAAAAAATTATCACCCTAGGAGTATTTAAGCATGACAATATTTAGATTCAAGCTTCTCTTCCAATCTCGTGAATTCTGGTGTGTAAGATCGGGTATCTTCTATGAAACAAGAGTCTCACAGCATGACCAAAACCTCACTTTTTCAAAGCAGTGAAACCCATTGCAGAGCAATTGCATTCAGTAGCAGATCTGGGTGTGCTAAAGGCTGACATTTTACAGTGCCACTTCAGAGTGCAGAGCTTATTTTGGTATTTCTAAGTGGCGGATCTATGACTTTTTACTGTCAAGCTGCCATACCCACATACCCGTAAGTCTACCACAAATATATATATTTTCCTGTTACAGCTTTGCAAAATGTTCTTTTCAGAAGGGAGTATTTACTATCCACAGAGCTCAGCATATTCTTATAGTCAAACCTAGATATAACTACAGGGGAATTTAAGTTTTTACTCCAATATATTTTCTTGCTGATCACCGAATCACAGAATCATTTTGGTTGGAAGAGATCTTTTGAGATCGAGTCCAACCAACCACTCACTTGCACTGCCAGGTCACCACTAAGCCACACACCTTTTAAATGTTATGTCTCTTGTACATAAAATGTACATGTCTCTTAAATGCTTCCAGGGACGGGGACTCCATTTCCCTGAGCAGCCTGTTCCAGTGCTTCACTGCCCTCTCTGTAAAGGAATTTTTCTTAATATCCAACCTAAATCTCCCCTGGCGCAATGTGAGGCCACTTCCTCTCCTCCTGTCACTTGTTACTTGGGAGAACAGATCTACCACCACATCACTACAACCTCCTTTCAGGTAGCTGTAGTGAGTGATGAGGTCTCCCTTGAGTCTCCTTTTCTCCAGACTAAACAACCCTGGTTCCCTCGGCTGCTCCTCATCAGACTTGCTCTCCAGACCCTTCACCAGCTTCGTTGGCCTTTTCTGGACACGCTCCAATACCTCCATGTCCTTCTTGCAGTGAGGGGCCCAAAACTGGACACAGTATTCAAGGTGTGGTCTCACCAGTGCTGAGTTCAGGGGGACAATCACTGTCGTAGTCCTGTCGGCCACATTTTTGATAGAAACCGGGATGCCATTGGCCTTTTTTTCCACCTGGGCATATTTAGACAGCTGTAGACGAATACCCCCAGGTCCTTTTCCACTGGGCAGCTTTCTAGCCACTCTTCCCCAAGCCTGTTACGTTGCAGGGGGTTGTTGTGACCCAAGCACAGAACCTGCAGAGTCCCAAATTGTTGAGACCCAAGTGCACATTATGCAGAGACTGGAAGAATACCAGAAGATGATGAACTTTCTTCTTCTTATCTGACTAACTAAATAAGTTTCAAGTAAGTTAATACAAACTGTAGGTTCTTGCACTTTCTGGAGGGAAAAGAGAATCTAGCAAGTTTTTGGCATGCACAGAACTCCTAAATTGTACTGGGGGAATGTTATCCCACTAGGATTATTAACAGACTTGCACACATTTTGATGCTGATGAAAGACTGCCATTAATCATTAATCTTAAATACTAGACTTGCTACTAGAATCCACTGCTTTTACCAGCAATGATTCTCAAAGTTAAGCAAAAGAAGTATTTTAAGCTCGTTATTGTAACAGTTCTGAAGTTTTAACCTCGGAAACACCAAGATTTGCACAAGGCGGCATTGGTCCATGCTGCTGCTCTTAAGAGAGCTACTGCTGCCTGAAGTCTTGATAACAACAGCTGACTCAAGGATCAGCAAGGAAGCCTGGGGATGCTTTAGCTCAGTATGGCAACTACATGCTGTACAAGCAGGGTTCTAGGCAACTTTTATTCCCCTTGCAGTAAATGCAGGAGATTTTTCCCAGACAGAGTACCATCCATGCTTCTCAGTCTCTGAGGAGCTGCAGCAGCTGGATCCCAAATTTTCTGCTGAAGTCTGATGGTAGAAGCTTCTAGGGTAAGCAGAAGGGGACAAAAAAAAAATCAGCAAAATGATGGAGTAAGGTAATTTTGATTGATAAAAGAGTGTAGAGAAACCAGACATAACAAAACCAAATAAAAATAGCTGATTTGTGTGGCAATGGTGCTGCTGGGCTAAATAATGACTCTGGGAGCTGAACACACCTAAGTGTGGATTAGGAAAAAAATTCCCCCTCTGAATTAAAACAGCAAATTAAAAGAATCAGCAGAAGATCATCAGCCTGAATCAGATACAGATTAGGGTCAGTTCCTGGGGGACAATTTCCTGCCCCTATTTAGATCATTTTTCAGCTGTTCTTTTCGCTCAGAGAGGTCTGGAAAGTGTCTCTCCTTTATTGGGCTTTCAAATATTTTGTGAATTCTATTCAGACAGGGGAAAAACAGCTCATATAATACTAGTCACCAGGCTTTCCCTGTCTCAGGACTTTCTGCTCATGTCTCAGCTCACAGCTATTTCAAAGCATTTCTGGATCTGGAAAAAAAACCCCCATAAAAGCCTAGGCCTTTTTCTATGCACGAAATTATTTTCTGTGTACTTCACAAGCTACCAAAGACCTGTGCAAGCCTCCCCCCGCTTGCTCTCTTGTACTCTCTCTCTCAGTCTCTGTCTTACCTAGTAGTGATTTTTGGACAGAAAGTCTTTAAGCAATCTCTTACCTCCCTCAAAGTTCCTCTAAGAGAAAAGAACATTTTCCTTCAGGTTAAACTTAATTCTCATGGTAGTATCCTGACACTATCAGCTAGAAAGTTAAATTGAAGCAACATGCAAATTTTCTGTACCCTTTTCCTTTGTTCTTTGTGCTAGTGGTAGAAGGATGGGAAAACTACTGTGATCACAGATGTCATTTTGACCGATCCCAGTTCATTAGGATAACTTACGCAACTGCTAACAGAAGGGTTAAGCACCGTGCAGACCTCCAGGAAAAGAAGTTCTAATGGTTTTAAGCAGGTTTAAATTAGCTTTTATAACTTCTGAGGTGTTTAGGAAAACACTGCAGTGCAGGACCACAAAGGACTAGGTGTTTTCCCCAGGAATACTCACTTAGTACCATACCTGGGGAGCTGTATTCTCAGCTCACGCTGTGACTCTGGAGATCACAAAGCATTAATGCTACAAAAGAATTTGTGAAGGATTAAATGCCCAAATAAAGGGGGAAAAAACCAAACACTCCCCTTCTCATGTATGTTCACAGAAGACATGCGTTTTCTATCCCACTTGACATGCTGTATGTTATTAAATATTGAAAGAGTTTAGTAACAATCTTGAAGTTCCCTGCCCAGTTATCTGGTTATTAAAGCTGTGAAATTAGCTTTGCATTTAGATGTGCATTAGCCTGTTACTGCTTGTATTTAAACAGGGATTTCAGATTAGACAGTGAAATATGTCAAAAGGGGAAACTTTTAAAAAAGTGCTAATCCTCTCAGATTTTCAGCATGTGATTTAGAAGTATAAAGCAAGTTGTATGTCTGGTATTTTTTAGGCTTAAGCTACTTTAAAAATGTTCATCATTACTTAAACAAAAACAAAAAATCATTGCATATCCAGGAAACGCAGACACTGATGGAGGCTTCTGTTAATCCTGAACTCTTGACCTGAAGGTGCAGGGCCAAAATGTTTCATGCTTCATCTATCTGTCCATTGACTACAGCACCACTTGTTTCAGATATTAGTGCAGTTAAAATATGTGGAGAATTCAAATAACCTTTCCTGCTTATGTAGTTCATGCTTCTAGTTGGCAGCATTTATACTGTATTTTGTGTTAACAGAAAACATCAAACAATTCTTATCACTGGGAAATTCAGTCCCTCCCATGCAGTGTGTGCCACCCCTCTCAGTCCGGAGGTAAAGCCACATTCAAGATATATTGGTAACGGTTAATTTTAAAAAGCTGTTTTGAATGCACTTGTGTGTTAACTGTTCCCTAATTTCAAAGCGATGCCAGGTTTTAATCTCGAATACTCAGGGCTAGATATCCACCACATCAGAACATGGTGGCAAGTACCCTTGACATGAGAGGAAACGAGAAAATTACAGCAACAATTACAGAAGTATATCCTCCTGTGGCTCCTGTTAACATTGCCAAATCCATGTATAAATCAGTACCAACTATTCATAGAATGTACCTGTCAGCAATATACTATGCGACATATGGCTCTACTTAATCAAATATACAATTCCATTTTTTCAACTCAGAATATTCCTTCAAGGCACAGAGTAGTCAGTCAGCTATTCACACTGTGATGTGGTTTAATACATTTAAATATCTATGCGCCGTATTTTATTTATATGTATAGCTACGTCTGAGAGATCTCTCTCTTTTTTTTTATCCTAAGAGGAAACTGACCTTTCTGAAAGCCATTTTGCAGTAGTTGCCACACATGTCTTAGATGAGGGACTAGTACTAAGTCAGAAAGATTTTGGGTTTAAACTGCCTACCAAAGACTTCTTATACTTTCTGTTTGCTTTTTATTAAAAGCATTGTTCCAAATATGACAAAATCCAGAAATTGGAGCTACAAAGATTTTTGTTCACATTGATATTTGAGCCAGCTGTAAAGATTTACATCACACTAGATCTTGTTTTATGAATGTCCTTTTGCAAAAAAGAAAAGCATGGAATGCCCTTAAATTTTTTTTTTTTTTATATAAAACAGATGCTTTATCCTTTTTTGGGGGCTTTGTTATTGTAGTGCCATGATAGGTAATTAATTCCCAGGCTCCACATAGGTCTTCAGGCAGATGAAGAGAATGATTTGATTTCAAGGCTATAGTGGAGTAAGGGAATTACAGGCCTTTGAGGGGTCATTGCAGGAACAAGGTTTCTTAAACTGGGACTGGCTTCAGCCATTAATGCTGCTTGCACAGAATGTAATGTGAAACTAGTGTGGAACCCTAGTAAGAACAGAAGTAATAGCTGGAAACACTATGCTTTACAGCTCAGACTGATCTGTGCTTATGTATCAAGCATCATTCACCTTTTCATAAATTAATGGAATTATGCATTTCAAGAAGAAGATTCTAATTATTCTGGCATAAATCCACGTAGTTTCACTGAACACAAGCAGTTCTGCCTACATTTATCCTAACATATAGCATTCGTTGTCTCCTAACTCTGTTATCATGGAATGAATGTTTATTAGTAAAAAACACTTTTGGTGTAAATTAAAGCTTTTACATGTTGGAATACTTTTAATGAATGCAGTTGGTATTCTAATTGTCTATTAAATTAATCACAATAGCTACATTTTTTCTTGCTATTGTATTTGCATACCTGCTGCCAAGCTTGAATTGCTGTATTTAGAGAATGAAGTGCATATTGGCCAAAGTTGATGAAAATGGGGTCCACCGTTATCGTGCAGTCCAGTAGCCTTCCTACTGTGCTGCTGGAAATAGCAATCTGCCCCCAGGTTTTGAAAGGTTTCACAACACTTTGCATAGTCACGTTTCGGCACTCCAAAAGTTTACACTCAGCTCGAGTTGAAAACTGGATCTCCTGGAACATCGTCTTATCGCTCCACTGACGAAGATATACATGAGGCTCATCAAGGGAAATTATCACGTATTCTAGTTCAGATGGCATGTTTTTATCAGATGAAAATGGCTGAAGAAACTTCGTTGGTGCTGAAAAGTAAAAGAACAAGTCTAGAACACCACCGCTGCCACATTCTACATGGTTTTGTTAATTGTGTTTTAACTGCTTGTACATATGATTAAAACAAGTAAAATTCATAAAAGTCGACATTTCTGAAATCTGAGATTAATCCTGTTCACATCATTTATTAGATGTAAAATAGAACTGTAATTAACAGCAGCTACAAACAAAAAGCATCAGCAAACCAAAATCTCTTCATGGTAAATAGACCAGCTACCCAAACTGCTCTACCTACACACTGCACAATACTTCAGATTGTCACCTATTTGGAGCAGAGACTCTATTTCTGTGAGAACTTTTGCTATAGTAGATGAATATGACACATAGCACATTACAAATACCATAAAAATTAGCAATATAATATTTGCTGACAAATGACTGTGCAGGCTTACAGTCCCCACAATGAAAATTGTCTTTGCTGCAGTTACAGGGAGTTCAAGACCACAAACCCACTGAGATGAGACATACTGCCCCATAATACTAGAAATTAAACAAAACAGTATCCTGAAACTAATGCATGAGAAATATATAACAAAAAAGATTTTATTACATTCACTGAAGTCTGAGTCCTGCAAAGTGCTGACCGCTGTGGCAGCAGACACTGCAAGGCATGTACAGCACTTGTCTCACACTAAGCATGCAAGTATTTCCACTGATGTTGTTATTTATGTTGCTGGAACTACTCACATGCTTAAAATTAGCATAAGCTCAAGAGCTCTACAGATTTGGAACCAAAACACTCATCACTTTCCAGGACCAAGCCTTGATATTCTACAAAAGCATGATGGATACAATCAGTTTTGTGCTCCTTTCGCATATAACATAGCACAACAGAGCCCCAAAACTTTAGGCTTTTAGGTGCTTTTAGCATCAGCACAAACTCAGTTGCTGTTGAAAAATGAAACAGCTGGATTTGACTTTAATCTGATCTTTGCTTTTTCCAGTATGTGTAATTTTAAAGATCAAGCATGCAGAATTGGAGCGTAATAGTGAAGAAGATCATGTTCTGATAGAGGTAGTTGATAGACATGATATTATATGCTAAAGGTTGAGTGTGAGTCTTGGTATTATTTGATAATGAATTTTCTAATACTCACAGAAACACAAAAACTACTCACGAAGAAAGCTGTCCCTGTCAAAATTATCTATGATATCTGCTCATCTTCCATGGAAAGCATTCCAGGCATTTGAAAAATTAGACAATAATCTAAAGACCTCTTGGAATGTACGTGTCATTAATGCAATGACAGAGAGCACTGAACAAAACCAGATGTAGCTCCAGAAGTGATCATAATTGAAATAATGGTTAAATCTGCACTTCTCAGAGCTCTTTCAAGGAATTCTTACTAAGAGGGTTGCAAAATCTTCACATATTTTAATAGTACTGGTAAGATGCTGGAAAATTTAAAAGATCGGATTAATTCACTAAGATGGCTCAGAACTGAAGTGGCACCTGCTGTCACTAATCAGATGAGCAAAACCAGATGGCTTCTCCAGTTACCCATTCCAGAGGGAGGAAGGGGCTGATCAGCCAGCCCCACTGCCTGCTGCACGTACTTTCCCGATGCACAGAAGTAACCTTTACCCTGAAGTCTGTATCACTGGTGGCCGTTGGTGATTATTCACTTTGAGAACGTCCGTTTGAATGAGGAAATGGGGACTACACACAGCAAAAGAGAGATTAAGCAGCATGTATGAACTATATGTGTTTGTTATCCTAATGAAGGAGTACATACCTGTGCCTAGTTGATCAAGATGATGGCAGAGGTGGACTTCCAAATAAGTAAATTGGATCATCACACTTAGAGATGGCACAAACCAGGGAGTAAAACAGGAGTCAATCCTGGTACAGGCTGCTAATGCCGTGGGGGTTACAAGTTGATCGCATGCGCTTTGTGAGCCAGAATCACTCTCTGAGCTGCAGAAGGTAGATAACAAAGTGGTAGTTCAGCACTTCCAGCATTTTATGGCTTTACAGTAGGACTTGATTGTGGTGCCGTGCCGGTTTTCTGACACAGCCAGTGTCATTGTTTTCTTTTAACTCCTGACATACGTACTTTCTCCCAAGCAGAACACAGATGACAAGATTGCAACCCAACAACGCTTTTACCACACTGCACTTTCAATTTACAAATGCTTGAATCACAGAAGCAAAGCATATTTACAGGAAAAAAAGAAAAAACACCCAGTTATATTTAATTGTTGAAATAGCTAAACAGAGTACTTTGCCATTATTAAAGCTATGAGAATGAGCTGAAAGTTAATCTGGTCAAGACAATGACTTTTTTTAAGTTTTGTTTTAAGGAAATCAACTCACAACCATCAAACTACTTCTGTGCATAAATCCTGTTCCTGAAAGCTTGAGTTCCTTTGCCCTTCACACACTTGCTGAGTGTTATAAGCCTTTTATTCACATCTATTACAACATATTAATGATACATTTAAAATGCCACTCCACTGATATTGTTTCATAGCTGTTCTCCTGACACCATGAATTTCCAAGCATTATCTTTCAGTCTCTTGAGACAAACTAACACTACCTCACAATTCTATAGGTTGCTAAGACACCACTGAAGTACAAATAAACTTTCTAATTTAAGCCAAATCTATCCATTATATTCCTTATTCTCTCTCCCTTTGCAGTCTGGCACTAAAGACTTGAAGTTTTAAAGCATAGCCTTGATTAAGAAAACTAAGTCCACATTATCAGTCAAATACTCCTTTTGTTCTTAAAATAAAATTTAACATAGGATTAACTAAGCCCAACTTACTGATTTTGTCAGAAATTAATTAGCTTTAAAAAAGCACCGTGAATAGATCTTCCTTGACATTTCAAAGATATTTTAAATTCAAACACAAGTTTAAACTTGAACATTGGCTTTCAAAGCAACATGTCTTAACCTTTTAGGACCAAATTCTTCATCATTCCATGAGTGTTACTGCAAAATCAGGCACAAATATAGCAGGTACTCAAAACATTCAGCTGCAAATGTGCAGAATTCCATGGACAGGTGAATTTATCAGCACTATTTTGTGTTAGAGTAAGTAGCTAGTATGGTGTTTATTTATGGATCTTTAGATTTATGGACATAAATTGAAATACTTGTGCAGCACTAAAACTCAACTAAAAATAGTTAATTATCAAAGAATCAATACAGGATATCAAGAGTCATAGAATGCTTTGGGCTGGAATGGACCTTTCATGGGCCATCTAGTCCAAACCCCCTGCAGTGAACAGGGACATATTCAAGTAGAGCAGGTTGCCCAGAGCTCCATCCAACCTGACCTTGAACATTTCCAGGGATGGGGCATCTACCAATCTTTCTGGGCTACCTGTTCCAGTTTCACCACTCTCATTGTAAAAAATTTCTTCCTCCTATCTAGTCTCAATCTCTCCTCTTTTAGTTTAAAACCATCACCCCTCATCCTATCACAACAGGCCTTGCTAAAAAGACTGTTCCCATCTTTCTTATAGGCCCCCTTTGAGCACTGGAAGGCTGCAATAAGGTCTTGCTGGAGCCTTCTCTTCTCCAGACTGAACAACCCAACTCTCTCAGCCTGACCTCATAGCAGAGGTGCTTCAGCCCTCTGATCATTTTCGTGGCCCTTCGTTGGACCTGCTCCAAGAGGTCCCTGTCTTTTCTGTGCCTAGGACTCCAGAGATGGACACAGTGCTCCAGGTGAGGTCTCACCAGAGCGGAGTAGAGGAGAAAAATCATCTCCCTCAACCTGCTGGCCACACTTCTTTTGGTGCAGTCCAGGATACGGTTGGTTTTCTGAGCTGTAAGTGCACATTGTCAGCTCATGTCCAGCCTTTCATCCACCAGTACCCACAAGTCCTTCTCCAAAGAGCTGCTCTCAATCACATCATCCCCCAGCCTGTATTGATACCAAGGATTGCCCCAATCCAGGTGCAGAACCTCGTATTCGACCTTGTTGAACTTCATGAGGTTCACATGGGCTCACTTCTCCGGCTTGTCCAGGTCCCTCTTGATACCATCCCATCCCTCGGGCGTGTCAACTGCACCACTCAGCTCGGTGTCACCTGCAAACTTGCTGAGGGTGCACTTGATCACGCTGTCTTTGGAATTGATGAAGATATTAAAAAGCACTGATCCCAGTATGGAGCTCTGAGGGACACCACTTGTCAGCAATCTCCATCTGGACACCAAGTCATTGACCACTACCCTCTGGAATGGATTAGACCGTGAAGGATGAAAGACAGATCCCTTAATCAGACTTTTAGCTGCATTTCTGTGCTTCTTCACCTCTTCAAATTGCCTGCTTACATTTAAAAAACGGTGTTGAAAACCTTTTGAGAACTGGCATCTTTGGAAATAGCATTATACTTTGTGTTCACGTGATAAAGTATCTATGGGACTGGACTGCAGTTAGAGCAATGGGATGCTTTGCTTTGCCATGGATACTCCAAAGGTTGTTGAAACAAAGCATGGAAAGCAAATCCAAAAACCATCAAAATTCATATGTTGATTTAGATGATTAAATACTTTTGAATCTGTGAAACTGGCTAGTTCACACAGAATTAATCAATATTTTAAGAATTTTTGCTCATTGCACTTTGATTCGAAACAGAAGTTCAGGGACATATGGAATGAAAATAGAAAAGGTGTGCAAACAATTGTAAACTAAGCTATGAGGAACTTAAAAAAATTATTATACCTAGAATTACATTTAGAATTACGACTTAATTTGCACAAACTGCTGTAGAAAGAAAGCACATTTATTTCTGAAATTTGTGGTTTAGTCTGAAAATTATAAATTTCTTTTCCTCAGAAACCTATTCCTTGAGTCACCTATCATTGACTCAGCATTTTTATTTCCTTAGATTTTTTTTTTTGAGATGGATATTTTCATAAAATAAAACCCAAACAAATCCCTCCAAATTATTTAGTCAAGTTTTATATACCTGCTTTTTATTTATTGAGCATTTTACTGTGATGGGACTGTTGCCATTTCTCACTCATAATCACAATGATTACAGGGCAACATGGTAAGTTTGATGCAGGAGGAAATGTGCCAGGGAAATAATTTACAGCATTTAGCCATACTTTGCTCTAATTTTTCTGCCTGACTAAGCAGCAGACCAAGCGGAGGTAATATTCTGGAACTTAGAATGTTGGGAACAAAAAGATTCAAAAGTGCTTTTTGTTTCCTCATGGAGAGCCACCTCAGAAACAAAAAGGCCCACCTCTGAAACAATTTCCCAACAAGCTTCGGAGTCCAACCGCATGCTTCAAAAAGTAACCAGAGAGAAATAGTAAATGAGGGTGGGGCAATGTTGCTTCCTCTGACAGAACTGGCCTTGCACCCTCTCTGGTGTTATGGAGGGACAAGTGCTGGCACTGCCACTTTCTCCTTCTACACTGCAGCAAGCACAGAAATCAAAGACACAGTTGTTCATCACATGCTGTGCAGAAAACAGAAAATAAAGCAATGTTAGCTGAGAACACAGGAAGCTTTCTTTTAAGTCTTGGTGAACAACAGTAGAAACATTAATATCAGAGGTAAATCTGATTGTGAAATCAAAATTTGTGCTTTGAATGAATACAATTAAAAAAAAATCCCCACATTCTCTTGTCTGCTTTGGAGCTACAAAATGCAGCATGAACTGTCCTCAATTTTTCAGCTGGGAAGAAAAGGAAAACCAGCTTCTACTGCTTTGTGTTTGGCACAGTATGCTGATGGATGGGTGTAGCAAAGCCAGAGGAAATTGTAAATAAAATTAATTTGTCTTTAACACCAGAGATTTCTTTCTTTCTTCTTCTTCTTTTTTTTTTTTTTTAAATCCTGTGAAATACCAGAATTTTTAACATGGAAAATACCTACATTTGAAGTCATTATATATTATAAAGTACAATAGTTTCACACCATGCAAAGCAGTTCAAGTTAAATGCATGGCAACTGGGAACAATGACTTAACAGTGACCTGCATTATTCTTGTTATTTTAAGAGTGGAATATTTAAACCAAAACTGCCATTTATGATGAAACCGCAACATGGGAAAAAATCCACTGGGAAGAAGAAAGAGACCACTTAATTCATTTAATTTATGACTCAAATGCTGGTCTCAACCCAAATCGTTAGAGGTCAAAATCTAGTACATCATTTACTTTCAATAAAAGCTAAAACAATTAGCAAGAAACATGATCATGATTCCTCACTTTAGTTTTTAAAAAGTGGCAATTTAAGGCTTATTTAAAAGTTTTTGTACTTGTTTCACGGTTTGTATCTTAAGGCATTTTCAATTACAATTTCACATTAGAATGTCACTAATTATAAAAATACTATTTACGTTAACATGGAAGATGCACAAATATATAAAACATCTTGTAATGTAATCTGTTTAAACAAAGAATGATAAACCCCTCGCTCCCCCAAGGAGGGGCTTTAGTGTCTCACCAACCAAACAGAGCTTTAAAGAAAAGTAATTTTTATTCTAATTTGCTAGTCCTGCAACATGAAAATTCAACCTATTAAAATAATTTATTCTATGATAATTTCCTTCTAATCCCCTATTTTAAGGTCTTCCATAAAGTCATTTATGCCATAATAACTCTTTCCATAGACCTTATACTAGATCCTCAAGGGGATGCTAAATTACTTCACCTTCATATTTGTTCATTCTTTAATTAGACATTCATAAATGTTCATTTAAATCTTATACATTCCTTGAATACTGAATGGTGTACAAAATTCTTAAAAATAAACAACATATATATACACTATATCCTTAGCCACCTAGTTCCTTGATTTTTATACTTCTAATTAGCTCCTGATCAATCTCAGAAAGAGCTTGCATACCACAGGATTTGGATTGTGACATCTTTGCATATTCCCATATTCATTACTGGCTGATGTACTTCAGCCTGCCAGCTACTGCTCAATGTATCAGCTGTGCCCACATCTTCTCACAAACCCTGCTTTCCTGTCACACAAGCCACATAAGTCATACAGTTACAGGATGTAATGAATGTCAAATCATGATGAGTCTCGAAGACAACCAAGATTCAACTTTTAGACAGTCTTCACTTCTCACTCACAGATCTCTCAGCCTTGAAGTTTCCTGGTCTAACAGTTGGCGCTCGCTTTAAGCATAGCCTCTTGCGGGTCTTCTCACAAGTCTGTATCTCACCTTGCTTTAGGAACAAGCCTAACATTGAAAATGACCATGACAGGGGGCAGTCTCTCTCTCTCGAAACCAAAAAAAGTTTGGTTGACGTTTTCGTTCAAGTAGAATTCAGAATACATTTTAGGGTGCTCGGTCACAAGAAAATACCCATACTAGTAGCAAAGTTTGTTTGATGAAGCCACAGTTTCAGTGGTGTTACTGCCAACATGGACTTCCTATATGATACTGGGGTTCTAGAAAGGTTGGCCTTTTCTGCAGGTCCACAGCACCTCTTACGATGTCCTAAACAAGGCTTTGCTTTAACAGAACATGACCCTTTGGGGCCTAACTGTTACCTTTCAACTTGTTCTGTAGCTGTAATTTTATGTATTTCAGTGCTTGTCAGCTGCCTCAAAACCGCCAGGTTAGTGACGTGTGACTGGCAAGATTTGCTCTGTCTCCAAGAGATAGTGTGCCGCAAACACCATAGGTCACATCCTATCTCTGGGGAAAAGCTGCTCTTTTTCTGACCCCTTAAGTTTCTCTGAGAAGGACCACTCCAGGCTGGTCAGGACTACTTCCTACACACCAGTCCTTCCTGCAGTCATCCTTAAGAAAGCTTGCAGCGCAGCTTTGTTTCACCTAAAAAATCCGCTGCGCAGGCCCGCAGGGTTTACTCATGTTTGCAAAGCCCTGTAACAGCCATCAGTGCGCTTGCAGTAAGTGTGGGGAAAACACTTCCCATATCTTCGTTCGCGAAGCCAAGCCATGATAGAGAGACATCAGTTTGAATTCCTATCTGAAACTGTTGCTGAGAAAGGGAACATAATCTTTGCTCTTCTCTGACTGAAATCAGAGGTCTTCCTCTGAGGTTTTTACCCTCAGATTTCTGGCTTCTGGATGGAGTTCAACCCAACCTGCAGAAATCTTTCAATTTCCAGTCTACTGTTAGTTCACATAGGTGTAAACTACACCTCTAAAAACTATTATAAATTCCTCAGGTCACCAGAAGTATCAGTACCAGTGACTGGTACTGTACATGTACTGTACAGACATGTACTGTACATGTGCCTATGGAGCTGGCAGTTCATGACACTTTCCCTTGACTTTCCTCTTTCTCTTCTGTTTATTTACCTTCTAAAGCTTCAGTAGTGTGATGCACGAGTTTTGCTGCCTTCTTTTCTCTCCTACTATCCCTATTCAGTGAACTGCTAATGCTTAGTTCCAGTTCTTTCAGTTTCTGCTTTAGCTGTTGGTGTACACACACAGTCTGGAGAACTTAGTGCTTCTAATATTATTGCTGTGAACAGAACAACTGTCTTCCTTTGGCTCTTGTGGTAGCTCAAAGCCATTAGGACACTTCTACTGCTTTATAACTTGACACCCTGAGAGTGGTCACTATTGTGGGGCAGGCCTGCAGCCCCCCAGCTGAAAAACTCATGAGTTTAGAACTTCTGGGTAGGTGACTTCACGTGCTATAAAACATTTCTGATGTTAATCACATTCCAAACTGTTTCATATTGTTTTTTACTTATTTTTCATTTTAACCCCAGCCTCTTTCTGAACAATTGCAACTCATTAGCTTAACAGAGCTCTCTGCATATAGTGGTGAACCCTATTTGAGCAGAAAACAATAAATGTGGTTACAGTGCCAAATGTAATGATGACAAAAATCTACTAAATTTCACTAGTTCATTTTCAGTTCCCACCGAGTTCACATTTCTGTGGTGTTAAGCTGACCAGGAAGGCAATTTCGCCAAGGTCCTACATTCAGAGGAATTAACCTTGTCTAAAACGCTTAACTTCTCAATGATGAAAATACATTCTTTCACAATTAACATCAAGAAATCATTTCCAACCTGATACTATTAATGGAAACCAGATGTTTAATTTTCTTCACTGATTTTGTTCATATTTCCTGATTTCTCTGAATTCGGTAGCTTCACATAACATGTATGTGGATGTTACACACTCATTCAAGCACGTGTTCATACACAGGCAGTAATGATCACCAAATACCAATGATCCAACAGGTCATTCTCGGTTTTCCGCTCTAACTATAAAATGTTAAGAAGGTCTTTGAAAGCAATTCCACTGCTATTTGTGGAAAGAACTTGTACTCATTTCTTCTTATTCTACATATTAACCAAAACTGAATTACTGTCATTCTACAGTGTTTCCAGCTGTAAACATGAAAAATGGATCCCTTGTGTTTAAAAACACAGATTAAATTTTTTTATTATTAGCACAGTAAGCAAGCTGTGTGAATAACAGAGTAACATTCTCGAAGTACTAATTTTGTTAATACATTTAAAATAGATAGTTGGCTTATTTTTGACGTGCACTGAGGACAAAATAAAGGTGACATATGGGGAGTGCATAGAGGAATGTTTACTACTTTATTATGGATTGCGCCTCAGCCTTCTCTTGTTAATTAGCTATTTTCACTGCCTTATCAGCCTCGAGGCTTAAGGATATGGCCTGTTCGCCTTCACTTTTCAGTAATCCTTGTGTTCAGAAACTGAATGAATAGGATGCTGCCAGGCTGCCTGTAAGTCTAACAGAGAGCTCCTTTTGTGCACGCTGCATGCCCCTGTGTGAAGGTGAACTACAGCCCGAAGCTCATTTAAGACCAGCTACTCTTACTGCATATGAAAACAGTATCTTATTTCCCAAGTCTCTTGAAAAAGATCTCTCAAGGGTGTAGCATTAGATTTCTGTTTTCCCCTCCTCCTTTAAAGTTACCTTTGGTCATCTGCCACATTCTGACTGCTGTTCAGGACGATCCTCCACAGATCGGAGGCTATGAGCTCTTTCTGATCGTTCACAAGGTTGACACTGGGCAGCTGTAGTTCACAGACTTTGCTTTCTGAGAGACTGAATTCCCGGAATGCAACAAATGATTTCTGAAGCTCATCCCAGTACTCCAAGCTGCAAGGAACCTGTGATAAAAGGGAGAAGGCATAATTACTTTATGCTTGATTGCAAATATAATGGGATTTACTGTACATGCTAAAAGTGCAAAACTAACTGAATAAAAGAAAGCTGTCATACAGAAAATCAGATTTGCAGCTGTTAGTCAGATTCTGTGCTGTCTTGACTCGTGTTTAGAATGTCATTGGAGTGTAACACTCCAAACTTTCTTTTACTAGGTACAGAAAAAGCTACTTGTTCCACAGTACCCAAGAGTAAGAAAGACAATTCAACTTATCATTATGTATATTATGCAGCTAAAAATTCCATTAGATGTCATCACATCATGGTATCAAAGGCACTCTAACAGTCATTACAATTTTTTTTACTTGAACTAGCTCTTCTAAATTTATTACGTAACAAAATACTAACTTATTAATTACCCATTTTAGTGTTATAGTAAAATGATCAAAGATGCAGCATAAAAATGATGATAGGCAGCACAATGCAATGTGGTGGGCCAACACATAAATAAAATCCTGGGACAAATCATGAAGTGCTTGTAATCACAGGATCTTCTTTTTCCACGGAATATGCTATTTAGACAACTGTGTGATTTTGAGAACCCCCACCCAATAAATACATAATTCATTCTGTTTAATCACATCACTCATTTTAAGTCTGTAAATAAGCCACTTGGATTATTCCTGGATACATCACTGAACTGAAGAGAATGTTATTAGACACATTTCTTAAGAGAGCAGCAAGCAAATTTTAATAAAACCATAGATTTTAAAGAGTGGTTGGTTTTTTTTTTTTTTTTTTTTTTTTTTTTTTTTTTTTTTTTTTTTTTTTTTTTTTTTTTTTTTTTGCTAATAGCCTGAAAGGGAGTATGAATTTAAAACAAGTGCGCACTCACTAGAATATGATGAGTTTAGAATTAAGATACAGAAATCCACAGCTGACACTTGTACATGCTCAAGAAATATTAAAAGTTGACATAAAGCAAATACAAAAAAACCACATGTGTATGTGCTATTACCCTTTTCATCTCTGTGTTTCAGAGTATAGACATACACATATAAATAACCAGGAAAAAAAGGAAGAACGTGGTAGAGAGGCACAGCTAGAAAAAGTTCTGTAAATATTCTTTGTTGTTACCCAGAAAGGAGTATAACGCACATGGAAGTGACAGCAGGTTGATTAATTAATAGGAATGAAGGTTAAGAAGGAAAATTCAGGGAGCTCAGTAGTTCAGACTGGGGAGGGCGAAGGGAACATAAATAATCACCAACGAATTCTGGAAGAATTAACATCTGGAACCACAGAGCCTGAAACATGAATTTTTACTACATGTCTCAAGTCACAATGATACCTGAAGATTGAAAAAAGCAACCACAGTCCCTGAAATTTTTTTAAGTTGGAGGGAAAATAAAAAGAAAAAAGTACTTGATAACTGTCAGCAAAACTCTGATATCAGCAACGTGTATAACATAGACTAGCACAGCAATATCAGTCAGGAGTGCTGATTTAATTTCAAAGACTAGAATCTGAGAAAAAGGAATTGTCTTAACATCAGAAAGCACATGCCATATACATAAAGATAGCAACACATTTGTTTATAATCTGCATATTCAGTTGGAAACAGTGAAGATATGTAAACGTCAGCTGGAAAATTATGAGGGTAAGACATCAGTGTGGCCTCCTCTGGAATATGGCACATTTCCAATTCTTCATGTTAAAATTGTATTTAACCTGTACTGGGCTCTGTGCAAAGCTGAGGACCAAACGAGGGAAAATAAAAATAACATGACTGCTCTACCCAGAATGCTCAGGAAAGAAACATTTAATAAGAAGAAAAGGTCTATAGAAACGACGGGTCAAAACCAAGTTGCTCTAGGAATAAAGTGTAAGGCTAGAAACCTGAACAGAAAAAGATAAGGAGGTTTCAGGACAGCCTTGGTGCTCTTGACAGCTGCTATTGAAAGGCTGATTTGTTAATAAAATGGAGACAGTAACAACCATTGCCTTGACTGAAAAAGGCTGGGCTTGACGACCCAGAAAACATCTTTCTTGATTCTGTGTTGCTAACTCTACAATGGTGCTGTGCACAACAGCAGCAATATGAAATATTACATTATTGTCTTTGTAGCCATATTTCAAAGTCACACTATATTTATTCTTTTTGCTCTTAGTGTTACTATAGAATTTTAGATTTCTTCGAAACTTCTCAGAGTTAAACTATTTGAACCTTTAATGCCTGTGGACACTCAAAATTACAATACCAGAGTAACGTTCCTAATCTTCAAGTAAGGATATACCCAAGGAATTTCCCTATGTTAACTATGAACACATAAACAGTAATTTGCATCATTCACTATCTTTCATACTACATTGTGGAGTCACTCACACTCACACACTTCTTTTCGAAACCTCCACAGTCTCCATTGGTGATAAAACATTTTATTTTATTTTAAATATTGCAACACTTGGCATATTTCCTTTAACATAAGGTCTTGGAATTATATCATTACAGAAGGATCTGTATAATTTCCCAGAAAAGGCTGCAGGCTTTCATGGTTTCACAGGTACTTCTACATACAGCAGTATGTATTTCTGCATATTGTTAAATCTCAGTCCTTAAAATACCTTGAGATTTTTTGGGAGTCTGATTCAATATATTCAAATACTTGGTTTGGTCTTGTGCTTCCTATTCCCTATCTACACCTAAGTTATCTTTTCTTGTCAATGCTCTTGGGTAACATGTGTGTAACAAAAGTATTTAAAGCCATCGTATTATCTAGGATCTCTATTTATTTCTTCTAGATTACACCTCACAACAAAACTTTTTTTTAATATGCGTGTCTCCCTAATGAGAATCTCACAAAATTGGCTCAGAATGGGCATGTTAAAAGAGGATAAGCAAGGTGATGAAATCTTTTCCCACTAAGATTAATGAGCTGGAAGAAGAAGTCAAAGAGTACAGTAAATCTATTTAGTGAGTGGCACTACAATACAAAAACCATAAAACTATTGGTAAGGCTAGAGGAAAGTAATGCAGAGAGACTGAAAATAAAGGCAGACTGAAGCTTGAAAAAAAACCCAAACCAGATTTCATATATGCTGTCTAAACAAACAAACAAACAAACAAAACAGTAGGTACTTCAATACTTCCACCCACTCAGTAGGTGGTGGAACTTCTACTTAGGCTCTGGTATAACCTAATATAGAACATTAGATTTTATGAACTTCATGGTAACCTCTTAAGCAAATTATGAAGAATTTGGAAAGGCTCAGGAAAGACCTCTGGACTCAGCAGCATGAGTAGCCAGAAAGGACAAATCACCTAACAATTAAAGGAGGCTGGTAAGCATGTTGAAAAGATTATTACTCTTTATTTTGCTATGTTTTTCCTAACAGTGTTGTAATATGTCAAGGAATCTACCAGAGCAAGAAACAGTATGCTTCAAGGCATAAGCACATTAGAAGTAAAAAGTCAAAGACATACTTTAAGTGATTGCTTATACAAAATATAGCTGATGCTCTGAGATTGGCCAAACTGTAAGCTTTATAGTTTGAAGCTTGCAAAAGACTTAGTTGACTCAGAATCTTTGATTCCCACATATCTAGCTTTACTTGTTCTAGTGGGTTTATTACTAATGCCTGATCTGGATAAGTTTAGGAAAGATGGTAGCTCTGGGCAATATTAGCTGCCAAAAATAATAGTTACAAAAGCCTGGAAATGGGCTATAACACCAGAACTGAGTCATAGCAATGGGAATAAGTGAATTAGCTGGAAAAAAAAAAAAAAGAAAAAGAAAAGAAAAAGAAAAAAATCCCCATATGTAGAATTAAATATGGTACTTATACCTCAAAATATTTGAATAAAACCTAAACATTAATTTGGATAATCACTACCTCTTAGAAAAGGTAACTGCTAGTGCTGCCTCTATAAAACTAAACACTCACAAAGTATATCTAACCACAAACTTACTTGCTAAACAAGTATGCTTCTTCAACAGACAGTTCTCCATAGCTTTTTGCTTTCTTTCCTAGCTCTCAAAGAAAGTTTTAATTCACATGTAAAATACAAACAGAGCCATTACTGTACAGCTCCTGTCACTTACATGTGCATAAAAACTATTATTTAACCATGGGCTCAGATATAACCAAGAATCTCCAAATTCTATTTTGCAGGAAAACCATGTAATATGGCACTTATTTCAAAAGGCTTAACAACAGAGATCAGAAGCAGAAGTGAAAAGCTACATGATATCAGCCTAAACTCTCCTTAGTAAAAAACCTGTTATTAAGATAAATACATTTTAAAAAAAGAGAATTTGAAGGTTCCTCCTTTTTCTCTTTACTGATCTGGACTATAGACATAGGAGGTCTGGAAATCGTGTGGCGCTGTTCTGATGAAGAACAAAAATCATGTATTAGCAAATTCTGATAGGAAGGAAAGCAGTTGCCTCCGAGTGACAGTTCCAGTTTTGCCCCCTGTGAGTACAGGACACAAAGAAACAACTCATCTGAAATAGTTGTCTTGAAGCAGAAATCTTTTCAATTAGGATAGTGTGGATTCCTGCACTCGTGAATCTCTCATTTCACTCCATTTCAAGGAAAAAATCTTCATATACACTACGCTAACATAGACATTATGGGTATCACCTCTGTGAATATAAATAACTCTACATATAAAACCTGTCTTAATATCAGCAGAGCTGAAATCTCCATCATATACATTACAAAAAAAACCCCCAAACCCCAATCAAAAAGGAAGTTGAATACCCTCTTAAAAACCTGCATCTTTCAATTCATTCCCCACACGCTTATTAACCTATCAGCAAGACAGTATTAACAACAAAGATGAAGTATTCCCACTAATGCACCACAATGTGATAGATGGCGTTTTTTCTTATTCATCATGTATTGTGCCACACATTATCTATACCAGAGTAATTTAGTTCCTATTTGGGAACTAGGGGTCAAGAAACGTTACAGAATCTGTTAGCACTATGTTACATGTTAATATTTTCATCCATGTGTTGTACACCCTATTGACCACACCCATACTCCTTAGTCCCACTTCCAGTTGTGTGTAATAATAAGACACAATGGGAACAAAAAGTGCCTTTTAAAGGCTTTCATGACCACAATATGCTTCTAGATTTTCCTGTGACCTGATGTTATTTTCTTAGCTTTAGACTACTTTGCTAATTTGGACTTGAAAAGCCGTGGGTACACACCACTTATCCCTAGGTATGTTTCTATAGCTGAGCTCTTCAGTTGAGCAGAGAGCCCACACTAGTGTGCTTCCACAAGCTGTCACATTACCATAAATGATCATACCTATTATTCACTATACGTATTTTCCTAATGCCAGCAGCTCTCAGACACAGACATCATTGGCATTTAGGACAGAAATAATTCAAATATCTCAGTTTCTTAGCTAATTCCATCTTTTTCACAGACATCTTTTTTTGTCTGTAAGAAAAAGCTACATCCATCTGCCTACAGCTCTGAGGTTGCTGAATGCAGGGTAAATAAAAGTATTATTGTTTTATTACTTAAATACTGGAACAAATAGTTTTTAAACTCAATATAAAATATGGGCCTTTAACTATATACATGAGGCTGCAAAATGCATCTTGTCCAGCTGAGAAAGAAAGAAAGAAGAAAGAAAGAAAGAAAGATATTAATGGCTGGGTTACACAACGTGCTTAATGTTGCTTTCAGCAATGCTTCCTTTTGATTCATGTTTTGCTAGAAAATAGTCTTCTACAGAATAAATGTTCATTTCTTGAATCTCAGTCCCTCAGATAGTGGGTGCTTCTTCTTGGAAATGAAGTTATTCTTGTTCCAGAAACAACTACTGTACAAGAAAACACATACAGAAGACAGGAAGCGTGTGTGTGTTTTATCTTTCCCGAGCAGGGCCACCTAAGTGAATGAGAGGCAGAACACAATACAAACTAGCACTTTGTGTCAGACGCCAACCCATGCTGCGATTTTAACTCCAGCTTCCTGAGCATGAATAAACTGATTGCTCTGTAATAAAGCTGTTCTGTTATTAGGATATTCTACTGGTTTTGGGCCAACTGCTTTAAAAATACAATTCTCCCATTAGGTGAACAGAAGTTACAGTAGTAGGAAATAAAAAACTTTATACAGGTTTTTATTAGGGAAAAATCCTTGGCAACAACTACCACGAACATTACTTATAAATTTGATTTTGAAGTATTATTTATATAAACATAGCAAAAGAACTCTGCAGAAAAATATATTATACACAGAATAGTCTCGAAAGAAAATTAATATTAAATAGAATAAAACCTCTGTAATATGTCTGCTCACACTACACACACAATCCAATCTGACTACTGGAACAACATTTCGGACAACTGTAGGATACTTCAACACCCACATTCCTGTTTGTCTTACGTGAGTGACATTGGGAAAGCGTGCTGCAAACCAAACAGCCTGTTGGATAACATTTTTTTAGCCTTTGTCAGGGCTAAGATTGTATCATATCAGTGTGGAAAACAGTCTCTCTTGGCACAGCTACAGAAACAATTTTCCCTTTTCATGAAGATCCAAATTAAAAAAAAAAAAAAAAAAA
>NW_010399296.1:0-55819 GCF_000710305.1 Buceros rhinoceros silvestris | reverse complement strand
AAAAAAAAATTTTCCCTTTTTTAAAAAGACCAAAAAAAAAAAAAAAAAAAAAAAAAGATGTGAGGGTTTACAGTGAGGTAAAAATTTAGCCTAGCATTAGTAGTATTAGGATTAGCAGTAGTACCTAAAATTGAAAAATTTCTAGCTGTACAAAGTGTTTGCTATCCCCCCAGATCAATCTCCTTTGTATTTTTATTACTGTTATCTGTACTTCGACACCAACCTGTATATTTTGGGCAGTAAAAGTTATTCCACTATGGTGCACTCTCAATTTTCAACCCTCAGGAAAGATCAGATACCACAATTGGAGGAGTTTTTCAAAATTATCCCACATAACTTCTTCACAGAATTTGTTTTACTTCTTTTTGAATTTGTTTTAACAAATTTTGTCCTAAAGCTAGAATATTTAAAGAATAAATACTCACTTTAAAATTGAATATGCAATATGTGATTAATTTATTTTTTCCCCCTATCCATACTGAGGTCTCTGGCTAAATAATGAAAATAATGACTATTTTGCTTTCTGAGTGGTAACATATACCTTGGTTCTTTCTACGCCATTTAACAAATTAATTTATGATCCTATTAGCATATTTATTTCATTTTATTTAAATTTACATCTGTACTGCAGTTTATAAAATAAATATTGATGGAGTTATAATACAGAGATGTGAAAGAAAACTGTCTTCTGAGAAAAACTGTTCCTTAAAAATACATAACTGCCTTTTAGCTGACTTTGGAGAAAAGCTTCTATACATCTTCAACTAATAGAAGCTATAAAAAACCCTTTGTAATACTGGAACCAGTTGAGAAACCACAAGTATTCAAATGCAGGAAATCATGATTTTATAACATTTTAATGTGATCTACTCCTGGGAAACAAAGTTAACCAAGCCCTATTTCTGTACAGGAAATATTCCACTGTACAGTTGTAATACATTGTGGTGAGGGGTACAGCTGCAATTTTTTCACCTGTAATGCCCCACTGGTATTGTGGCTTACTGAATTGCATCAAGATTGCCTTCCTGTCCGGAAAGCCCTCTAAGTACAAACAAGACTCTAAGCCCAGGTTTTATTTTCCCTTGGTATCAGAATATGGTAATTTAAGAGCCCTGAGAAATGCTTTTTAACCTTTTAGAAGAAATATGTAGCATTCTTTTATTAGGAGCTATGTTCTTTGCCTTTTTAAAACAACATATGACCAACTTATCTTATCAATTTATCAGGCTAGCAGGTTCAGAGTGAATGCAGGTGTGTATATTAATGTAATCTGTCACAGATACTGGGATTTTTCATTATGGAAAAATTACTCTAAACACACGAACAGCTTTTGTTAAGAAAGCACAGGTTAGTGCTATGCTGTAACTGAGAAGATTTCTGCACGACTTCTTTTTAAACAGAACATGTATGTACTATTAAGTGTCAAACTGATTTTTTCTACTATCATTCATCATGAGACTGAGTTTATTTGCACATCCTTCACTTTTCTAATGGGGAAAAGCAACAATACTTAATTAATTCATTAGTGTCTTAATTTATCATTGTGAGTATTGAGAAAGAAAAGTATATGGATAGGAGATCTTACATTAGGGACTTACCTACTTCTTGCAATACTCATTATTCTCTTTTTCTGATATAGAAACAATCTTCCATATTTTATTCAAGACTTTTCATTTTATAGGCTTCAGTATTTATTAATAATATAAGCACTATGCTGTCGAAATGCAGTAACCTCTGGGACTGAGGGTAGCAGTGAAATACATGAAATACTGCGTAATTTTCAGTATACCGGCTATTTTGACCACATATTCTCACCACAGCAAAGCCCGACTCCTACAAGAAGTTCTACAAGATCAGTGTACAGCAGGAAGGACTTGGCTTTGCAAAGTTTCATAGATCAGAGTTAAAAAATCTGAAAAGTACAGAACACGAGGAGAGTGTAAATCTGTCATTAAGATAATCTGATGGTTTCGTCAGTCCTCTGGCACCCGGTAGAATTTTCACCGGCTCAGTAACCCCAAGGGGTAAATTTCAGTGTGATGCACAAGCAAATTATGTACAACTTCCATTAACATTCCCAACGAGTTACGCATAACTCCCTGCAGACTGCACAGAAACCGTAGGCCAAACGATACAGTCTCATCTCGATGCAGTGAACACTAAGATCACACAGCAAAATAATTAAGATTATATACACAAAATCTAGTAAGAAAATAGTAAAGAATGAGATAATCCTACTCTCAGGCAAGGAAGTTCACAAACAATGTTAAAAGCTGGAATTCCTGAAGAGAATGGGCTCTGTTTCAACATCTGCTTCATACTCACTGTGTAACACTGCGACTCCTTTAGCTCCTACTTCCTTCCTTGCAAGAAAATGAAGACAACACTTCTCATTAACAGTCAGAGTCTTAACTTTAGAAATCACATGCACAACTCTGCCCAGCATGACAAAACTTTCTTGCATCCAGATCATCTGAAGTGTAAGTGGCTCAGGCTATCAGCAAGCCCACAGCCCTCTTACATGGATCAGTTGTTTACACCCATTTTTGTACATGTGCATGGATGTAAACACTGCTTCTGCTGATGGGAAAGGAGTTTCCTATATGAGAATAAGCAGTGTCCATCACAGTTCCAGTTTATGATCAGATATGTGCAATAATTATACGGCATTGTTTCGCTTCAAGCTTGTTGCAACTCTTCACACAGTAGAGCAATCATAAAAACATGGTATAGAAGTATAGAAGTATGTATAGAACTAGTATGACTAGCACAGTCATTTTGAATATCAAAAGGTAGAATTAAGAAGAAATGTATATTTTAAAAGGCAGAATCCCAGACAAAGCACCAAATTTGCCTTCTGAGCCATTCACAACAGTTAGACAAATTATTTTGCCATTCATCTAAAAAGTCTGATTATTTGAAACAGTACTCAACTGCATGGCAGTAGATTCAAAAATTTGCAAGCCGACAGGTTTATCGATAAGCATGGTTGAATTTTACAGCTTATTATCTAATAAAACTATGAACTTAAATCACTAACCTGTCACACACAAATCATCTGGATTTCCAAAATAGTTGCTGCTTTGGGAATATAACAAATAAATCAAACATGATTGAAATTTGTGGTTCTCCAAAAAGCTCTTTTCCCAGACTCTCAAATGCCCGGCTGAACACTGCAGCCCCAACAGGGAATGAAAAGTAAAAAGGAAACAGAGCCAGCCAAAAATGAGGTATTCTCTGTTAAAAGGAAAAATGAATGTCTTTGACATTGATCATAATTCTTTTCCTGTTGACTGACATGTCAAATCCTTCCTGGAATAATGACTTACAGTAGATCTAATGACATTCATTCTTCAGCTCGTGCTTCCTTAAGCCACTGTTTAAACAACCACAAGGTGTTAGAAAATGACTGTTTATTGCCTGACAGTGTTGAAAAAAAGAGATTCCAGACTGCAGAGTTTGCAAATGTTTTAGTTAAATAGCATAAGCATATAAGGCAATGCAACAGACAATTTTTTGAATCCTCTCCATTTGAAGTTGGTAATATTTTACGTTCTCCTAAAGGAGATTTCACCATCTCAACAAACACTGAGTGAATTTTACCAGAGCATTTTTATTTACCTAGTCTTTCCTCATTAAATATTAGTAAAGCACTTGCAAGCTCAGAACTATACTCACTGCCCCAATTTTGTGCAGTAGACCTTAAGATTTGGTTAATTTAATCATCGCTTTTCTAAACCAGGAATACAGTTTATTAGGACACTATATAAAGAAGAAAGGCCAAAAAAGGAGAACTCAGCACACATTCATCTTCTCATCAGCTGTTATAATGCTGACCACACTTGCATGCAATAGGAATCCTGGCAGGTACACAAGGGAAACATCCTCAAATACAAAAACCTGTCAGGGTTATAGTTCAGTAGATATTTTATTTTAACTTCATATGGGGAAATGAACAAATGCCATAGATTATCTTCCTTTTGTTTTGCAAGTTTTAACAGCTTGTATTTCTCACTGGATGACAATCCAGGAGAAAGAAATTTAAGTCTCTGTTGATGATGCAGCTTAAATAAATCAGAGAGCTCAGAATTTGGAGCATTACACAATCATTTTGATTAGACAAATCTGGTTTTCTCCACCTTTTAAATCCATGGCCACTTGTGTAAATGTTTTTGTGACAATACGTAGCTTTTTTTTTGAGATATGGGGAAGTGCCAGCAATATCTCTTATTGGAAAGAACTCTGCAGTGGAATGGCAAACACTGAGCATCTCTGTAAAAAGTTCACTAGCTAAAATAGGCCTCCAGCTGTACATTTGCATGTCCTGTTCACCTGTTTGCGTAGAAGAGTAGAATACTTCCTTGATGGCATACAAATTGCTTTCCTATCTTAGTGAGCCTCCCCTTCGCTCCCCCAATCTGCACTGTGTCTCCTGTCAACCTTGATCTTCGTAAAGACAAATGATATAAAAATGTGCCTCAGATGAAATCAGGAAAGTAAACTAACATAGGCTAATTAGAGACAAAGACAAATGTAAATCTGAGATCCTCAAGACTGCACGAAGACACGGGAAGTCTTTGGGAAACTATATGCATAGTGCATATAGTTTCTGCAAGTACAGCACAAATACCCAACAGCACTTTCTTTGAGCTTAAATGTCTAATGGTAGCTAACTCCATATTGTATCTGTACAATTTGAAAGGTGCTACTGAATCACCAACAGAACGTTTTTTCTCCTGAAATCCCTCCTTCATATTGTGAAAATACCACAGAAATGAAGAACACTTGCCCTTTCTCAAATGCTGCAACCTGACAGATCCAAAGAACTGTACAATCAGGGTTGAATTTAGCATTACATGACAGTTCTGAAATACAGTCCCTTGTTATGAGATGGAATATATTGTTCTTTTATTACTCTTTATGTTCTGGGACAGCGGCATGATCTGCATAACCATAAACTATTATGTGGAATTAGAAATTGCTCTTATTCCTTTCTTCCTAATGCCTTATTTCCAAAGCAACTGGAACAATAAGGATGGAGGAAATAGCCACAAGTTCTTTCTCTCCTTGTAACCAGCTCAAGCCAATGCTATTACCATTTGGGAGATGAGGAGAAAAACTATGAAGCCCTTCCTTTGCAGTTTAGACTGTCTTGCAAACATGTGTTCTTCAGTAGCTCATGTTATCTTCTACAACTCTGATACCCCTATATAAAATAAGGTATATTTTAAATACCTTATAAAATATATTCTGCTATATATTCTGCTTGAAGGTTATTACTGTGCTTCAAAGTCCTTGGTGAAACACATTTAATACAGAGATTCACAAGAACGAGAATCATCACCGCCACTACCAGATTCCAACTTCAACTGCTACGAAACAAGAACATCATAGACCTGTTGCCCTATAACAACAATCTTCTTGCCTTACAGAACATAGTTTACCATTAAACTGGGAAACTGAGACGTAAGTCTTCATACATGAATACTTGCTGAGACAATTAGCAGAAACAAAACAGAAGCTGATCAAACAGTCAAGAGTTAATAGTTTTGATCAAGGAACTAGAAAGATATTCTGTATAAAAGTCTGAGGAATATTCTACACCACAGCATATCTTTCTTGATACAGAACCCAGTAGTAACCTTTTTTGTTTTTCAGGTAGCTAGACAAGGTTGCACCCAAACCAAGCACAGTAGCAAACTGATTTTTGCTTCACTTAATTGATTTTGTGTTCCAAAAATATGCATGTATGTTCTTTCCTCATTAGTAAGAACTTGCAAATACTACTTAAACACAGTCTGGAGAAGGTATGTTCAGAAAACATCTTGGAGTCATAAGGGAGTAAAATAAGAAGCAGTCTCCTGGACAAAAAGGACTAGAAGTGATGCCAAACAGTGGCTTTAGTACCTGAGGACAAGCAACACCCTATGTCACTGAACAGAAACTCCTTAAAAAATTAATAAGTGGTACCAGGGAAGTCAAAAGGTGTTTTATTATGTATTAGTTATCTGAAAGAACGGTAAATCACATACAGACAAAGAACATATGTAACATGTGAAAATGGGACATTGAGGGATTAAAAATTAAACAGAAAGGGGCTGCAATGTCTAGAAAACAGGAAGAACAAGTTCAGATACTCCCAGTCTACTCAAAGAAATACAATCCTGTTTCAGTTTCTTGCAACTGGATCTAGGATTCTCACTTCCTTCAAACAAGGAGATCAAACTTCTATTTCAAATTGTTAAAGAAAATGCAACATGCTATGCCACGGCAAAACCGTAAGTTTTTACTTTTCCTTCCACAGATAAAAGCAACGATGTTGGGATTGTAAAAAAATAAGTATTAGAAACTTGACCAGTGAAACTGGTAACTTTTGCAACAACACAAGTAAAAGTTCAAGAAAATAAGCTTTTGGGATGATCTAGAAATAGCAGCAAGGTAAAATTTTACAGAAACAATATAGTTCACATCAACTCTTAAAATCTGAAGCTGATCGCTTATCCTTTGGCCGCAGTGGATGACATGCAACTTCAATATCTAGAAAAATTCTCGTTATGGTGAAGGTTTTGCAAGCTCCAGGATTTTGGAGAATAGCGATAAAACCAAAAAGACTTCTAAAACCTACCCATTATTAAAACAATATGCCAAAAGTTTAACAAATGTGAAAGGTTAGATGAAATGTCACAGCCACTTACTCGGAAAGAAAGAACATGCAACTTGCAAACTTTTAATTCAAGACAAACTACAGAAGTGCACCTCTGTCTGGACTTATGTGAAGTAAAGGATTAAGGGCAACTGGTAACACAGCTGGTGACATTATGGGTCCTTCTAGCATCTGAACATATACACAATCCTGCAAAAGTTTTTAAAATATATTTTTAATATGCTTTGATATCATTACTGTCTTGAAATTTAAATCCTTTTTTCAAAAAAGCTGAAGTCTTTGGCTGGCAGATGTTCCTCTAATGTTTCACGTCAAGAAGTGAATAAAAGTGTTAGTTTGTCTTTTCTCTCTTTATATTTTGTTAATTTTCCATATGTGCTAAATACACAGTAAGAAACAGACATATATCTATATGGGGAAAAAAGTGGAGCTGAAGAAAGGCCTCCTGATCAATTTAAATCAGATGAGTATTTGGTAGATGTAGTTTACCTAAAGAATTTGAAAATCAACTCTCTATTACTATTCCACCCATATAGCAATGTTAGACTAATAAAACAATGCATACTCGCCATGTTTAAAACGGCTGTTTAGCTAGACTGTGTGCGGCTGCCCTGTGTAGGCGCATGTCCGTTTGTGGAATATGTGCTAAGTCACCACCTAGAGACAGGCAACAGTTACTGCCAGAATTAATGGTCCACTACCAAAATGTGGATCCTGTTGTAGGCATTTCTGCACTCCATGTGCCCAAGAGTGCTGTTTTTGACTAGATGTCCTCTAATTTCGCTGATATTTTCATTTTTTCCCTTGTCACTGAAAGCCCAAGGTAGTCATACAAGACTTACAGTAATTAAATTAATCAGAAAATTAAATTTAATTAAAAAGAGACTGTGCCATGGTAAAAAGCATGACAGAAGGAAGGTAATTCAGGATGCTTGTCCACAAACTTAAATTGCAACTGACAGAAACAATTCTCTGTGGTCAATGTCTAAGATGCAATCTAAAGAATTACATGAAGACCAATAGAAGTTGACAGAACCTGATAGTGGAAACCAGCTTCCTGGTTTCTACCTTATTATCTAGGCAGCCACAGGGGAAACGAAAAAGAATTGCAGCTACCTTCTTTTCTCTAGACCATAGCATGGAAGCACAAAGCAGCAGAAAGTGTTTGCTACTGGAAGTCCAGCTGCGTATGCCTACCTGAAGATCCACCGATATTCCCCCTATACAGGGACGTATTATTACACAAGCAGATACATTATGCTCATGATGTCTGTTATCTACAATGGGAGCTTAATGTAATTATATCAAAAACTTGGTGTGCTGTGCTCTGAAAATACCATTCTGGAAGAAGGTAAATTGCTAGCTTTCATAGCAACCTAATAGGGTCATTAAGACACAATTTTGATTTTGATTCAAATCTCATGCCAAGTGAAGCCGATATTTTCCATTTAATTTTAATTTTCATGTAACTAAAAGGAGGTGACATTTGGCTGCCTAGAGGGCAAAGAAATTGGCAGGACACTTACATGATCTCACTAACAGTATGTGCACGGTAATAACATTATTCCATTTATCTGAGGAAGATTATCCTACTTATCCATAACTCAAAGCATATTGATGCATAATTCAATTTTAAAAGCAATTTTTAAACGTTATAGCAATAATGAAATATAATCCAGCATTTCTGAACAAATAGGAAGAATTGGGAGATATTTATTTCCCTTGACTCAAAACACTATTCTATTTAACAAGCAGATTGAAATTAAAAAAGATAATGACAGAACCAATTTGTAATACAAAAAGGAAATTGAGATTAACAAAATTAAGATTGATCTAAAATCAAAATAGGTATGCAAGGAGTAAGGGAATTTATAAAGATGAATTAAACTAGACAAGAGAGAGTGTAACTACACGATTGTGTATTTTAGAAAGCAAAAATTATCAGAGTTAAGGATGAATGTAATGGTGAGGCATGGTCTATTTTTGGGGCACAGAGTCACACAGCTGCAGCACTCAGCCCTCCTTTGAAAGGCAATTCCATGATCTCACACAGTCAAACTGGACTGCCCAATTCAACTCCCAAAGCAAAATAAGAGAAAATAGACCCTTTTTTTCTACCCTGTGGATTGTGCTAGAAGCAGCACAGTCATCTGCCATCACAGACAAGATGGAGAAGAGAAGATGGCCAGACTGGAGATTTGAGTTCCATGATTCCACTGAATCTTGGCCATTTCAGAGCAGGTCTTTCCTCATGTCTCAGTTTCAAAGCAAATGCAGTCTTTAAGTACAGACTGATGGATGAAATCACAGGAAGTCAGAATAACAACGCTGCATGCTTGCAGAACGGATAAATTTGTCTATAGCTCGTCATGTCACGGACAAACTTTACAGGTAAGTCATTGAAATATCTGCACAAGTAGTTTTAAAACTAAAGATGTGCTCAAGCTGTGGAATTTATCTCCTACCGTTTTTAGAGAGCTCTTGACTTCTGTTTTGTACTTATTTTTAAATCAGCCAAGTTTGAAAAGATTCACTTTACAGCAGTAACATTTTCTATTGTTAATGAAAGGACAAAACATTACCCACCTGAAGAACATCTCCAAGGTCAGCAGTGCTAATATCTGGGTCTTCAGTGGTATTAAAAGGAACAGGGTTTATTCTAACAAGAGTGAGCACTCTGGGTTCTGGATATCTCCACAACATCATTCCTGGGCTATCCTCAGTTTCATTGTAAAACACAACTTCATAGGCACCAGGCAGTTTCTGTGCTTCTGCCAAATGAAAGAAAGCTATAATCTGTTACACAATTTCTAGAAAGAAACCCACTGGTTTATGAGACCAAAGTAGTTAAAAACAAACCCCTCAGGATCAAAAGGAGAGAAAATAAAAAGGCAATTTCCCTGACTTTTAAAAGATTACAGCATAATGGAAAGAAATAAAGTATTCTTTTTTTCATTCTAGCAGATGTCTTTTCAACTACTTTTCCAAAAAACTGTAAAGTTATTTATTGTGAGAGGCAAGTAATCTTTAATAGGTTACTACTGTATTTAGTTTATATTTAAAAAAAAGAGCAATATTCTTTTTACCTGCATCTTGTATATACTGGAACAGGCCTGTTCGCAGATCATCTGAGGAATGTTCCGTTTTTGAGGCCTGATTCCTTTCCGTAGAAAAACAAGTAGAGTGTGTACGTTCAGGTATCAACGTCTCTACACTGCCCTTTTTAGTAAGGTACTGCCACAGAAGCTCCTGGAGAAGAACTAAACAGTTCAAATGCTCTTGACCCCAGAAAACCTTAAACAAACAAACAAAAACAAAAAGCAAAACAATTACATACAATATTTACTCATTTTTGAAGGAAAAAAGCTCTCCAAAACAACAGGAACTCTATATGGCTTTCAGCCTGCTCTACTTACTCCTTAATTGCTTGCAGGTATCCTTAATGTGAAAATAAAGAACAGGAACAACAAAAATATCTCTAGAAAACCATTTAGCAAATCTGTTCTTTTCATCATTCAAAGGCAAGTATTAATCCTTACCACTTACAATTGATGCTGATGCTGCCTGGAAGAGCACAGATCTTAAAAGTCATATGCAAGAAGTTACAGCTGAATGCAGTACATAATGCTAGGACTGGTCACAGGTTTTGCAGTTTAAGTTACAACAAAAGAACCTTAAGGATGAGAAGTTAAAACTCTTCAAAGAGCTTGTGATATTTTGAAATGCATTAAAAGCCGAGGAAGTCACACAGCAAAGATGACTAGAAAGACATACAAAAGGTATCTCAAACACAAATATTGAGTATATACAGCATATGAATTGGATGTGCTGTAAATTCTCAGAATGAGGTTTTGAACTTATTTGAAGCTTAAAACAGAAATTCAGAAAATTATCTAATAAAAACCGGCATTCAAATTCCAGAAGATTCATGCACTTCATAGTAAAATAAAAGGCAAGTAGACATTTCTCTCTTCCAGCTTTGACATGCAGTGCTGCTTTTCTCTAATCAAATTCCTGTCCGAGAGAATCATGTTAACAGGGACAAGTCCTTTAGTCTTCATGTACAGAAGTGGGCCCAGAAGTAACAGGAAAGCAACTACCACACAATTAATCAAGAGATAAGATTTAGAACCAGTGTGGGATGAAATCAAAATCCCCAGACAGTAACTTAAAAGTCCAGGGTAAGAGTAGGAGTAAAGTAAACAAGTCAGGTGTGCACATAAAGACTGCTGTAATTTTTTTGACCGAGGAATACCACTTTTCAAATATGAAAAAATAAATCAGAAGATGCCTAAAGGGAGTCTAGTACAGCTGTCAAGTAGGAAGCTTTTCCTTCTCTGCTGAATAGTCCTGGGCTACTACTCAGGTCACCTCCCTAATTCAGTGCGTCTGTACTCCAGCTTCTAGAGTACCTCTGGGCTTAGGGTCCCTCACTTGGGCTAGCACCACCTCAAAGGAGCTCTGCATCACCTAAGCCAATCTCAGAGGCCTCAGTCACCCATCGACAGAGAAGAATGTTTCTTGCCCCGCTTTCACTCATTTTATTTTTTGGCAGATGGAACTCCAGAGCATGGAACTCCTATTACAATACTCATAGATGAGGCACCAATTTCACATAAGCTCTCTACGCACTGCTGCAATATAAATTAACGGTGGTAGCAGATAGGTCATTAATAGAACTGGTAAAATCATTAGCCGCAAATAAAATAATTTGAAACAAAATTTCTAATGCTTTTGTAAGCATTTTCAAATCTATTCTGCCAGAGCAAATTGTTTGGTTTTCTGCAAAAGCCAATTATACCAGTGCATATTCTAGTAATAAGTGGCTTTCTCAGATTTATAGGTATCTTCCTGGTCCTTGTCAAAACCCCAGAATTTTGGGAAAAAACTCAAAACATTTTTATTATTAACAATATTTACAGGTAGTCAGCTAAGTACATGTGAATAACAAATAAGAAAGCAGAGGAAGAAAGTAACTTTATTTATTCATTAAGATACATTAAAAAAAATGCATATTATTCAATTAGCCCTATTCCCAGTGCTATGGTTATAACAACTTCTAATGCCAATTCTGGGAAAATACCTAATGACACAACTAAATGTCAAAATTTCCTTTCTGTGTTTTATATGCTTGATTTATACATTTATTTCAAAACATTTGGTGTGTATAGATACTACTATAAAAATAATTGAAACAAGACATATCCTAAAGCCCACTTGTTTAAGCTCTGCAGAATCTATTCTTCATTTCAAGAACTCCCATGCTTCTTGGACTGGTTTCAAACTATAGGCACTTCCAAAAAGGAAAGGATAGCATGGAAAACTGAGTATTAATTGCTACAAACAACAGTTTAAAATTACTCCCCTGAGAAACTGGTGTCAGTTTAAAAAGAAAGGGTATGTATTTCTCTAAGCTACCCCTAGGCATTACAGACACATAGCTCACGGACAGACAAACACACACATCAGAACAGGGTCCGAGATATTACGTGTTAGTAATTTGATCCAGTATTTTTAAGAGAACACACACATACAGCTACAATGCATGGTTTAAGCACTATTTAAGAAAAAAAAAAAAAACAAACCCAAACACTGTACACAATTTTTCAATCAACAGTTTTACATGAAAGAATAGATACTTATTCTAAAAGGTAAAATAAACCCCACCCAAAACAAACAAGCAAAAAGTCCCAACTCCATGAATAGTTGTAGGCTGGAAAGCTTTACAGGCTTTCATGCAATTTATTTATGAAATCTCAATCATTCAAAACCAGTACAGCCCAATAGCAGACCCATAAGCATTTTACACAGACCTGCAGCAGTCCTCCTCTCAAATCGATGTATATTTTTGGAACAGATTGCTCTGGGCCGGGGTCACCACTGTGCTTACACCACTTGGCTTCCACATTGACAGAGCAGCAAAAAGGGCCCATCAGAGGCCTGGCTCTTTCTTTGAGACTTGTTTTAAGCAGGAAATCTTTTATGTGAAGGTCTAAAGATGATCCATGGATTCCTAAAAAGAGACAGCGACAATTAAAACCATTATTAGTTATTCTCCCAACACTTAGGTGCTTGTTTCTTGTATTCACTTTACCATGGGCCTGGGAATCTCTGCCTGCAAGGAACTACTCACACAAGTAATCCCGCTGACTTTCATGGAAATACTTGTGCGGGCAATTGCTCTCCCCTCCAAGCAAAAGCACTGCAGTTGGGCCACAAGATTTTTTTTTTTTTAAGCTTGCTCTTCCACCACGGTGGGGCTCGATTTATACAGTGCTGCAGCTATGAAGCAGGTATGTGTCATGTGTTCCATACACAGAATTATGTGCCAAAACATTATGACCTTTTACATGTGTGAGCATTTTAATATTTATGAAAAGAGACATTTTTTATCAAACTATGAATTTTTTTTTTTAAAAGAGCATACTAAGAACAAGAACGGCTGCTTCACTTGATTATATTTTAAACCGACAGGAAGTAGTTATTTTGAATGATTCTCTCTGCTTGTGTTCAGGTTAGTTATTATAAAATACTACCTTCCTAGACTTCAGAGCGCTTAGCAGGAGAGTAAGGGTAATGCCTGAATTCAAGTAAATCAAAACAATTACTGCAACTCAAAATATGTAATATTTGTTTACAAAAAACCCCGCATTTAATCTAAACTTTTCACATCATAACCATTTGCAATTTACATAGTTTTATAAAATATAAAAATGATAATGGCAGGTTAGATTTATGACAGAACTTACCCACTCTTATTAAAGACACAAAGATTTTTAAGAAAGAAACACCATCTAGAAATGCCACACCTCTTGTGAGTTTAACTTACTGCAAATCCCTGTTAATACTCCTGTATTTCTTCTGTATATTTACCTCAAGAGTACTACATTTGGGGTTGGGGTAAATTGTTTCTCTTCTGGTTCTCATACTTGGACTCAACACTCTGAATAGTGAATGTCACCGTACTTTATAATGCCCACAGCTTATTTTTCTAATGAAACGTGATATTTGCAAAAGTCAAAAGATTAAAAAACACCTAAGGCTTACATGCAGATATTTCAAGGTAGAGTTTCTGTTTTATATTTTCATACCTTTGCTGGTAGAAAAATCCCACAAAACCACAACTTGTTTTGAATACATGCAGTAAACCCTCTCCTATGAGTCTCTTCTAGAATCCAAAAAGAAGTCTGTCTGTATTCTGGGAGCTGTGATTTCATAATACTGACAAACAGTTTTTACAACGGAAGGAAATACATTGGATTCTTTTTTTTTTTAACCCAGCATGCACTAGGAAGGTGGTCCAACAGTCCCCAAAGAAATGATGGCACTGGACTGCACCCAACCTCAGTAAGAACCACAGACAAGAAGAATCTCTCCCTTGAGGAGTTTAGAGTTCAGTAAGAATGATCAACGGTTGGAGTAAATTTTTATCGCACGCCAATCAAAGAACTGTTGTCACCGATTGGGAAAGTGGTTTAAGCTCCGAGGTTTTTTTGGCTGGCTTCTGAACCTCTGGGTCTGGTCTCATGTGCAACAGGTTTATACAACAGAAACCGTTCATTGTTTTTTTGTCGCTGAACTTCAGTGATAATCAAGAAAACTAACGCCATCACACCCTGATGCCTCTCCTTTTGGTACTGGTTCAGACGATTCTGTAAACTGTGGAATGAAGGAGCTTCATATACAGGCTTAAACCAAGAAAAAGAAGTGTTTTTACAGGAAGGGCTCTCCCTGCTGTGCTCATTCTAGTTATTTTAAGAGGCACTACAATATTTGGAAATCCTATTTTTTTTATACTCTACATGGAATTTTGATCTTAAAGAGGAGAAATTCTTGGTAACTATTGCACAATTCTGCAATATATAGAAATCTTCTATAGTTTTATTGAAATGTGTGCCAAGTTGTAGAAACAACAACAGGGAAAAATGAATGCCAGAATACAAGTGGTTTTATTTATATTTTCTTTCACTGGGATTACATTTGGAAGGATATGCTTTGCAGTCTTTTTTCTGTTGTCATCTCAGCTCCACAAAGGACAAAGAGAACAGTTTTTGGCTTCGAAACAGAACTGAGCATTCAGTGCTGATTTGAAATCAGTAATGCCTCTCTCAAATGCTATGTAAATAATGAGAAATGAAGACACAATTAATAATAAGGAGGAGTTTGTAAATTTTAAATAAATGAAGAATTACTAGACACATCCATGGATTGTGTCCTACAAATACGTGGAAAAACTCAGGGACTCAATGAGAGATTTTTCTTTTTCGTGCTGCGACCCAGATTGCTCTTGTACAGGCAAGAATCACACTCTCAGCCTTCCTAGCAGTTACACCTACATGTCCTTTTGGGGATGAAGTGAGTCTTGGTATGAAAACCACTGCGCTCTCAAGTAAAAAAAAAATGCAGAGAGCTTTCAGGCAAGCCTGCACAAAGTGATGTCTTGAGAAAGCCTAAAGAAAACAAATGAAGATCATGCACAAACCCTAAGAAGTGATAATAAATAGAGATATCTGGGCCCGAGAGAAGCTTCAGTGGGGTACCATTATTACAGAAACCCTGAAAGGATGACATTCAAAAAGAAATAATCTCACATCCTGAGGGGAGTGAAGAATTACCAGTATACACTAGAAGTGAGCTTGTTTTAAGATTGCTAAATGCCATACCAAGATTCAAAGTACATACGCAGTTAGAGAAGTTGCTTTCCTGTGACTAAAGCAATCATCTTTGAAAGGTAAAGATGCAAAACAATCCTCCTCTGACTTCTTCCCCCTCCACATACTGTTTTCAGCGAGTCCTTTTATTCCTCTCTCACAACCGTCTATTCTAGAACTCGTTTGAACATACTAAATCAAAGTCTCCATTTGAAGTGAACTTGTGATGGTGCCACACAGAAGTAATGTATCTTCATAAACGACTTTGTGATACATAGAAGTTAACTTGTTCTGTTTGGATTATTGCTCGTGAACAGCAACACACTTTTCATTACGTGCAATAATTTGCTTCTAGGAACAAATAGTTTCATGACTTTTAAAGTACTCCTCCAAGAGACTAATAAATATGAAGCGCTTGCTTTGGACAGCATTTAAAAATGCTGCCAGCCTTCCACTGTCAGACTCCACCCAGACCTGCAATTGCACTGCAATACGCTGTCACACTAACTGAGCAAAACACAACTGACACCAGCTTCTGAATGCCATTGGAAGGATCACATTTATGATGAAATATGCTCAAATATCCAGGTATTTTTATTCAGTCGGAAATACTGCAGGAGGGTTTGGAAAAAAACCTAGCACTTGCTTGGTAACGTCAAGAAATCACCTTGCTCAGAAATCAAAGACGGAGATCATTACAAAAGAATAGTGAAGAAAATTCAGTAGAAGACATTTGCTCTGATATTCTAACGTCTTTTTTTTTAGTCAGTAGAGACTTGATTTATGCTAACATTTACAAAGGTATCTTATAGAATCTGAGTAATATAGTTGTAAATATATCAGGGTTTATATGTAACTCTAATAGCCCATATTAATAGACACAAAACCAACCTGTGCCTTATAGTAACAATGACTTAGTGTTTAGGCAAAACAAGTGTTAAGAAAGAGTTCTGCTATTTTTCCTGGTTCACAGACAAAGGGACAGACAATGTTTTGACACTAACTATGGAATTCGGTTTTCAGAAACATTTTAAAACACTGATATTTGAATCAACTCGAACCAAGTAGAAATGTAGCAGGAGTCTCTTTCCTTCTGTTACGCTTTGTGCATTTGCTCTTCCATAGACAGCTGCAAATCCCGTTCTGTTCACTGCACTGTCACCTAATACAACATAGAGCATGACTTTAATTGGCAAACTTGTACACGGGAAGAGAGATTTAAGAAAATGGAAAGACACATATCATAATAAATGCAGTAAATGGCTCTGCACTGTAGTCGAGCTACCTTTTGAAGAGCCTCTTGGAAGCTAGTAGCTTTTCCACAAACAGCAGTGTTAGGAAAAAAATTGCTTTTCTGAGTTTGGGGAGGCTTGGAAGCAAGATTGTGTCCCCAGGCTGCCGTGCTGATTTGGATGGGGCAAGATACACGTGAGTGATGTGGCCTGCACTGAGTGCAGCAGCTGGCAGACCGCACTCCTACCCAAAGAATCGTGGTGCGGTCTAGAAGTCATCGTCCAGGCTCTCCCACAGGCTCTCCACGTCTGGGCATCAGAAATACAATCTGGCTGCTGAGGGATAATGAGTGGTTTTCCCTACTACCTTCTGCTTTCATGTCACTTGACTAAGGCAACAATCTATGATATTTGCTTCTGAGCATTCACTCTCCATAACTGCAATTTCAGTAGCAATTTTAAAGTTGCCCAAGACAGTAAGACAGGTTTGAATATGTAAATATGTTCTTATGTCTAATGTATTGATACACTTATCTGCATGATTTTTTTCCTTGTAAGAAAAGTTCAGATATATCATGTAACGAGTAGTTATGCTACAGTTATGCTGCTCTGTTGACAAGTAACCTCCACAAAGCAGCTTCTGAGAAGAAAGGGTAACAAAGCTATGAAAATAATTACAGAGGAAATACAGCAGTTAAGTTAAGAATCAGCCAATTTATTCAAGCCTGGAAACAGCAGTAGCAAACAAACTGTGAGATGTAGTAAAGGACGACTTTGCAGGAGAGTTTTAGTTAACATTATCCACTGCCCACGCTGGATTTCTCATTAGTGCCGAGATGAATCTTATGGTAGTTCACTCTCCCCACATGAGCAATATTTACACATTACCAATTAACTATTCTTAAGAGAAAGAGAGTTCTGCAGCATTACATGGGGACACACATGGGCTCAGTAAAAACATGAGATGTGTAACACACGGTAAACAGAAAGTAATGATCTTAAACAGGCCAAACCCTTGAATTCGTCACTAATAAATGTCCCCATGCATTCAGCAGTCCTGGCTGCTGGGAGGCTGTTTTCTTCAAATACTTCAAACACTAAAATCCAGGAACATTTATTATTTTAATCCATTACAGGCAGTGCTCGATTTAACTTTATTGGTTGTGGTGGTGGTAGTAGTTATAGTGGGGGTACAGCTATGTTCTTTTACACATCTTTTCAAAAGGGCTTAATTATATTTTATAGCTCAGGCCAGGAATCCTGCTTGTTTTGTGTCTAACAAGGTTCAAATGGAGTTCAGGTCAGTGATGAATCAGAAGAGACGTCAAAGATGGTTATCTATTTGAAATGAGCTCATCTCCCTTAAAGAATAAGCAGGCAGGTACATCATGTTCATTACACTACTGCATACTAAATAGCTGAAAAAAATCTCAAGTCACTTGCTGATTTGGTAATTTTGGATTTTGTAATGCCTGATCAGAGAGGGCATATTAAAGTTTAGATCTAAAGGGATTTATATTTTTGGTGACGGCTGACTTTGGTATACAATAATTTTGAATACATTTGTAAAACTGTATTTTGTCCTATCTTATTACAATTAAGTGGAGAAAAATGCATAATGGAAAAAAAAAATAGTGTTCATTTTGCACCTGTGAGTCCAGCTTTCAAAACTGAGTGCTATACTGACAGGAGCAATACTTGGTTTTTGTATCATACACATTTTATTTTTAGGTATCAGCAGTTTTCAGAAAAGTGTTTAATCTTTCTTACTGCAGCTTTACACATGGGTGTGGAGATGTTCTTCAATTTAGAAAAAAAAATCTATGTATTTTCACATTTAAATTTTAGGTGGTCAGTTGAAAACTTTGGTTCATTTTCAGGAGATAGCTAGTACCTACAACTGCCACCGATTAATGAAGTTGTAGATACTTAGCATTACTGAAAAATCAGAGATTGAATGGTTTCACAGTAAATGAAGCATTACAAAATAGTGAATGCCACTCAAAATGTAGCCCTACATAATTGCCAGAAAGTTGAACTAGAATTACAGCTTTGGTGTCTTTTTCCTCTGCTCTCTGCTTGAGTCACTGGCATTAACTGCTTTAACAAACTAAATAGTCCATGAAATAGAGGGTGACTTTTCTTCATAAATAACCACCCTGAAGACGGTGCCTGGCAGCACTGTTTGAGCCTCTACGACCCAGTGAATTACACCTGTGGAAGTCCAAGGCTTGACAGATACACACAGGCCACACAAACTGAACAGGTTTCCCTGCATGTGGTTCCCCTGCATGTGGTTCCCCTTGATGAGGGCCAGTCCAGGTCCAGGCTCCTATGTCCCAATCTTCTCCTCCCTTTGATCCTTCCTCCTCTTCCCTCCTTTATATATACTTCTCTGAATTCTCTTTTGTGCCAGCATGGACATTAACACATACCTGCTTCAGTGAGCCAGCGGAAGGAGACAATCTCGCTGGAAATTTTTCTTTCCTGTTGGATTAGTTTTCAGACAGATCGGTACCCTGACTCAACTCACTGCTCGAGTTAACAGAGCTAGCACAAGGCAGAGCATGGAAACGTGTGGCCACAGTAACCTACGCTTCCTACGGAAGTTTTGTTTGGGCAGCAAGCTGGCGATCTCATCCCAAGAAAATTTTCTTGTCATGGAAAAAGAAGAAAGGTGTTGCCAGTATGTCAACAATTTAAACAACTTAAAGAAGTGGTCCTTAAGACCAGGCAATAATGCCTCATCTTTGTGTTCTGTACCTCACCCTGCAAAATGTAGACTGAACTGAAGGAATTGCACAGAAAGCATAAAATGTACAAAGCAAACATTCAGCTTTCACTGTTATCAATATTTCCTCATGCGGGTAAATATTCTATAGAATTGTCTACCATGAAAATGCTGCATCACCTACTACTGCCACATATAGCACTGGGATACACATAATGAAAAAACTCCAGTCTCAAAAAATATGCAATTACTTCCTCAATAAGATGAAGAGATTACAAAAACAATTGTACTTGTTCAGAATTGAATTTCATTTGTAGTCTACTTTTTAAAGTCGAGTTATTTAAACTGTAAACTCAAGTTCTACAAAATCAGTGTACATCATCTTGAATAAAAATCTACAGCTAACTTTTTTTCTTTTTTTTTATCCTGAGTTAACATGCTAGTTCATCAGTAGCAATTCTGAACCCTGTTTACAAAGTACCAGTAGGGAATCTGACCAGGATTAATAGTGGTACTCAGTCCTGGGATTAGGTGGTGTCTTGTTTCATGGCTATTTGGCCATCTGTTCTTCCCTCCTACATTATACTCCTGCAGAACTATAAACGCACCTCCACCTCAGGGACTATAGAAAGGAATTAGAATTCTTCTGCTTTTCATTATCACAAGATTCAGTAACTCATTTCATTGTCAGGATAATCCCCTTTTACTCTTTCTTTTGCGCTTGCAGGGTATGCCAAAATGACAAATAAAATCCCAGATGTTACAGACTTGATGAGGTCTCCACCTTTTCTTGAGTGTTGGGTTTAAGCTACTTGGGACATGGTGTCAAATCTGACAGGACCCTGATGCCCACACCCAATATTCATTAAGGTTTGTTAGTGATTTGTATAGCTGTCTACAAGCTGCACTTCCACCTCAATCCTCTGTGGCCATTTAAATATTTAGTTTGTCCTCTGGCTTTTACAGACAAAAAATTAATTTCCTATTGTTCAAGTGTTGGAAAGAGTTTATATTTCTTTCTAAAAGTAACAAAGGTCTTCTGGGTGTTGTAAATGGCTTGTTACTGCTGCATATTATTTTAGGTAGTCATATCTAATTTAATGTTTTATTTCCCCATGGGTTAACTAGCTTATCTGCAGCATCCAAAGGCTATGACAACGCCTTAGCAGAGCTTTCTCAAGAGTCAGTTAACTCCAAAATGAAGTTTGGTCTTTGCTCTACACCAATTAATAGCTGCAATTGATTTTTAATATTTCTGTAAAGTATCCTAAGTATGTAATTTTTTTCAGGTTTAATAAAAATACTCGCAATTACTATATGCTCAACTAGCGTTTACTTTTTTCCCTTATTCATACGCTAAAGTAATCATCTCTGCATAGGGGACGAAGGACTGGGGAATTCTGGCTATGATCTTTGGGATATTTTATGTCCATAACTCTCTCAGTTCGGAGACTGAACAGCAAGAATTCCCTCCTGTGTCCAGCCAAAGCAAAACAAGGTTCCACCGAGAGGCTAGAGGCTTCTTGCTGTCTTTCACTCTGGGGAGAGTACAGTCCTCAACTTCTCTCATTCATCCGCTCTCTTTGCAGGTAGGTAGTGCTAATTTCAAGACCAAATGTACTCTAACTGAAAGCCGTAAGTTTAGAATTGCATTCTATTTCCTAATATGTGCGGCTAAAAATTATTCCAACTTTAATGGTATATGACTGTTCTGGAGTGAGCTACATACTTCGAGTGTGATACCAAGCAATCTGAAATCTGACTGCATACACGGCACTCGAGAGCTCTAGCCACTTTCAGAAGATGCCACATACTTCAGAGGACAAAAATCACTGACCCAGGTCGAATGACAGTTCTTGAGCTTGGTGTTTTCGACAACAGTACAAATAAGCTGCCAAAAATGAGCTAAATGCTATTTGCCTGTATGAAATGGGTACAAGTTTTAACTTGTAACTCTAAGCCACAATTATATTATTTAACATCGGTATGACTTAAACTCTTGCCCTTAAGGATATCAGAAAGATTATTTTGGTGGGCTCTTCTAAAGAAAACTTAAAAATTCTCTTTTTTTTTTTGAAAATGGGATTTTGTTTCAGTTTGATTTTTTGCCAATATGCTGCATCATTCTACAATAGTATTACTTTACTAAAACCAAAATACTGAGGATTTCACTGTAAGTACAGAAGAAAATGCAAGTTATCTATCAGAAATAGTAACCATGTTGTTATAAGTAACTGTTGTATTACAACATGAAAAATGTCAAAAAAATGAAGTCCCTTGACACATTAAAGGTTTGGGGTTGTTTAACAGTGCAGCAGGATATGTAGAAATAGAGGTGTTTTAATTTGATCCAACTGCAATGTGAGTGTTCAACACTTAAAATTTATTTTGTTAGAAGTTAAATAATTCAACTAATTAGCCCCTCTGTTTTTCAGAAGCTACAACTTTTTACATTCATAAGAAATTAAGAAGAAAAATTAAAACAGAAGGCCTTTAGCATCCATGATTAAAGTCGAGAGGGAAAACCGATATTTAAAAAAGAAGTTATATGGCAAGCTTCTTTCTTATTTTCAGCTAAAAAACCCCAAAGATTTACACAAGGTCATGCACTTTTGTTTTCCCCCACAAGGGAGGAAAAATGCCGACAAAACATTCTTGCAAGGCTTTTGCTAAATAATTTCTAGCAAATAGGATTTCTTACAAACCAGCTTCAACTCCTACGTTAAAACTCATCTGGAAAAGGGGTCATTTACACTGTTTATAAAACACTGCCACATAAAATGTGTAAAAAACCATATTTCACTAAAAATAGCTTGCGTAAGTAAGCGATTAGGTAGTTTCTACTGCTGTAATTGCTCCTTTGTAGTTTTTTTCCATGATGTTTTTGAACAGTGTTTTTAACTATGTTTATTAAAGTCAGCACATCAAAGGATCAAAGAGAAAGCTAGTGAGAACCAAAGAAACCCCAAGTGTATTGTGTTGTCTCACTGGGGAGTTATGCAGATTCAAGTAAACAAGTGCAAATTGTTGAGGTTTTAATGAAAATTTTCTACAATTATTGTATCTGAAGTCATTCTATATAATAACATCTGCACAGCAGATGGCCATACTGTACAAAAGGCAAGCAATGCTCCTTTTTCTTCCTCTGTTTTAACAGTACAACTGAGATGACTACTTTTGTCATTGTGCTTAGTTTGCTTCAGCAAATAATTCGTAAAATGCAGCTGCTGCAGATGGTCGCAATAGTTATTTGACTGTAAAATCAAAGACACAGTGAAGTATTTGTGTATTAGTTTCATTCTGTATAAAAAAAAATCTGACATTAACCCTGTTCAGCTCCAAAGGTATATCTATAAAACCTTTTGTAAAAAGAAGAGTAGTGCAGAACTGACATATTTAAACACTCCTTGATTCCAAGACACAGCTACTACACTTATTTTTAACTGAGTTAGCTTGGATAATTTCTTTGCAATAATAAAACAAATCTAGTTAGTAATATGGTAATCTTCTAAAGTATTTTTAACACAAGATTATAATACTGAATAATAGATCTTCTCTCCTGAAGTTATAATTTCCACTTTGGTTTCTATGAGCACTTTAATTTCAACTTAATAATTTTAAATAAAAACCAAAAAAATTTACCAGAAGACTTTTTGACACTTTCAATCAGTTTTGTGAAAGTGTGTCTTTTGCACCTCTTGAAACTTCAAACAATTTATCGCACTGTCACAATACTATGCAAAACCTCATACACACGCCTTTTTCCTTTTTATAAAGCAAAGATAGGGCAACTTTCACTGGAAAAAATGTGAAAAGACATCTGTTGATGTCTATTTATCATCTGGTTATGAAAGTTCTTCATATAGAATAACTAATTTCCATTTTCATTAGATTCGGCATCAGTACTGCTTTACTCAACAATGCTTGCCAGACTGCAAACATACTGAAGGATTCACGTATAGCCTGTGACACGAAAAATAAAGATTGGCTGCCTCAGACTGCCAGAAGAATTCCTAAAGAGAACTTCATAGCAAATGTTTCGGAGACTTATCGTGCAAGGCAAGGTACACTCTCCTTCTCAGAGGATGAATAACTCCGGGGTAAGTGATACACGCTGCTGAGTTTGCCAAACTGCTTTACAGTACAGCAATGGAATGGGCTTGGCTTTGATGTATTGAAGCTTGCTGTGGACACCATAATGTACCATGGGATGGATAACGTATAAATTTATAGAGGGGAAGTGATGGGCTGAGAGAGGATTATTACACAGAAAGAAAACTAAAAGACGTTAGAAAGGCCCTTTACTCCATTGCAGTGCTTTCTATGCTAGGGTTGCAATTCTATCAGAAAAGCCTGTGAATGCAGGCACTGCTCCTGCCTGCACTGCTGTTTATTTACGGATAAATCAGGAGTTTCAGGCTCTAGCACTTTCACAGGCTTTCATGTCCTAGGAACTTTGAATTTTTCATTTTTGACTTCTAAAACCATAAAGCAGCACTGAAACATGCTGGCCTGAGGAGAAATACTCCTGATGAAAAAGAAATAAATCACCACTTCACTTGGCCTACAACTTGTTCCTCTCAGCTGCAGACCATTTTACCTTGTAAGTGACTCTGCCAACAACCTATATCTGGCTCATCTCCACATGATGTAAATGTACCATCTTATTAATTTTATTAAAAGGCTAATAAAACCATTTACAAAGACACTCATAATGCTTTTATTTTAAATCAGTCTCTGGTATTCTGTTAATTGTACCCAAGGCGTAAAGTTTTCTTGCAGCTCTGCAGTAATGAAGCTGGAGCGCCTGTTTTCCCTGGGTGACTCTCAGCTGTGCAGAGGAAGCATGTAAAAATTTAAAACTTCATAAGCCTGGAGGACAATAAAGGTGTGACCCAATATTTACATAGTAGCATACGTCAGGACTTTGAACAATTATTTGAGTATTGTTTTAAATAGAAATATAGGGTCCTAACAGGAAAATACAGTTATAGAGTGAAAACTGTCAAAATTTTGCCCTTTATGTGCTCAGTTATCAGAATACCAGAACAGTGGTTCTTGCAACCACTATTCCACCCAGAATCCTGTCATAAATTAGCAATTACAAGCTAGGGGATATTAACGACAAAACTAAGCACTCTTGGGTGCTGCCTCACTGAAAGGAAAACTCAGGTCATGTAGTCTATCAAGGATTTGCTATTTCTGCTGTGGATTTATTATGTTAGCTAGAGGAGTTCCCCTCAATGCCTCATGCTAGACCACCACCTGAACAAATCAGTAGCGCTTCCAACTTTCAAAAACTCTTACCTGCAGTTTTATGTCCACTTTTAACATTCAGGCTCCCACTGAGGTTTGATAAAGAGACTAACAAACAAGGTTTACTGGGATGTGGGATGGTTTCCATCGAAACAACCATTTGAACGGTGTGAATGGAAATTTTCTGGAAGCAGGAGAGGGCTTGCCACAAGTTTTCTTGTACTGAAGCCTTTTGTGCAGCACTGGTGTGTCCCGCAGGTAGTAAATCCTTTGTACTGGGGTGTTTGGTTATTGAAGTGACATTCTCCTCCAGAATAGCACCAGCTGATGAGGCAGCCTCCTTCCTGGGCTCATCATTATTTGTGGTTACGATTTTCTTCAGAAACTGGTTTATTTGATCAAGTTTGACAAAACTGAGATCTGCTTTCAAAGGTTTTGATATGTCCACATTTATGTCAGCTGTAGGAGAGAAGGGGAGGAAGAAATATGAGAAGATGTAGTGCAATTATTCAAGCAATGTAAAAATACTAGCATTTCGTGGAGATAATATTATTTCTACCACATTTCATTAAAATGACCGAATCAACGGTAAAACATAATGAAACATTATTTTTAGGAATAAAACTGAATTAAAACATCATGAAAAGTATTATAAGCAACCTTCACTACATACACTTTTAAAGGAAGAAACATATCACAATGTTGATTTTATGTCCTTGTTTCTTCCCAGGGATTACGACAGCTATCTGAAAGACACACACTTTATTTGAGTGTGTAGGAAGATAAATAAATTAGTTCTTTTGTGTCAGTATGAAAATATACTTCACATTCTCTTGAGTTTTACATCCAGTAGAACTATTTGACTAAACTCCAAAGCTAACAGCTAACATTTTCAACACATTTAAATGAGTGAATAACATGTGTATTCTGTTGTTTTCTACACAGCTAATACGCAGTCTTCTTTAATGTACTTCCAAGATGAAACGTGAAATAAAAAGTAAATATAAAAACTGAGGTATGTTGAGATTTCTTTGTTTTCCAGAGAGACTGGAAAAATCTAGTATTTTTAAAATGTTCTTTTTCTTCTTAATAAAGGATTTGGGTACTTCCCAGACTGTTAAAAAGTCTCACAGAATCTTTAGAAATCACAGTAGCGATATTTTAGTAGCTGTGACGTTGCAATTACCAAGATTAATTCACAGGGAAGTAAGGGAAGCAGGATTTTATGATGGTTGAAATTTATTTCTGTGCTGCTATCTGCGTTTTGTCAGTTCATTGCATGTCACTACAGAAATCCAGCTTTAACTTAGTTTTTGAAATGTTTTGTTCCAAATTCAGCTTTCAGCCAGTAATGAGACAGCTGTCCTGGGCAGGGGGAAAAGTTTGCTTTTGCCTTTGCTCTTTTATTCCCACTGCTTCACCCCAAGAACTAAAAATGATTAAAATTCTGTGCATTCAGCTAAACTAGATAAGATGTTCAGAGAAAACAGCACTACTTAGTTTCAAGTTTCATTATAAACATATACAGGAGACGCTGTTTGTTGAAGGTTTTACACAGTGAAATGAATTTTTCACCAAAATAAGGACCTAGTTTCAAGCTGTTCAAGGATCGCATTCTACTTTTAATGCTGATGCAAACTGATGAGCTCGATTCTCCCACTCTTGAGCAAATGACAAGTTTTGACAATAACGGTAAAGGGCTGCAGGAGCAGACAGAGCTTGGGGCTGCTATTCAGGATAGGTTTTGACTTCAGAGAGTCCCAGGCATACAACAAAGGACTTTTCTGACACCAAACCCCTCCCCATGCCCCCTCCCCAAATATCTGGGAGTTCAAAATTTCAGTTAGATGTTTTTGGCATCTGAATAGATAAGTCTCTGCACTTTTTCTACTAACTAACACTTCTTCACAATAAGAGAAACTTATTAATGGCCATGTAAGATTTAGCTGAATTAAAAAACCCAAAACAATCTTAGAAAAAGGTCTGTAGTACTCCACAAGCCACAGCTAACAGAAGTTTACACTGAAAGGCTATTTTAATTGTAACTTACAATTTTAATTAATGATTTTCTGAAAATGCTTTCTCTCGTGTTACAGCCTTCCACACTGAACTAGAAACTGGCAAAACACTAGCTAACATGTGGGCCCAGTAGAAAGGCAAGTGTTAAAGCCAGGAAGCTGGACTTCAGAAGAGAGCAGGATTTTTAGGCATCTAAACCCACACAAGATTAACTTGGAAGATTTTTCAAAATACTTATGTACTGATATATTTAATTAAAAAGGGGAAGAAAAATGTCCTAACACTGTTGAAAATCTCTCCACCGTTCTTGGCACTGAAGAATAAATACCCCAAGACCGCCTACCTTCTTGTACACAAGATTGGTCCTCTCCTCCCTGTGAATGGCGAAAGGAGACTTACAAAGAAAGTACAAACCCGTGTGACATTATGATATTAATTTACTTATGATACTCAAATGGAAAGGCGTGTTACTCTAATTAAATGTTAAAAAAAAAACAAACGCCAAAACTATAAACCAACTAAACAAATGATCAGCATTTTTAACGTAACCCAAGTTTGAAATCCAACTCGCACTAAGATTTGGGTTTCTGAACCATTTGGGCACTTTTAAAACAATTCTGATAGCGACTTAATTTTGTCCATTAGTGATGTAGTAATAAAGGAGTAAGACAGATGTTCTTGCCTTTGCTACATAATTAAGTTTGTAAGTTAGTAATGAGGAAAGAACACTTACTGCTTGGTGTGACAGCTTTCACTTCTAACTACTTTGTCAAAGGCACATTTTATTGCCAGTTCTTTCCTATGGTAGTATAGCCCAGAAGAGGAAAAAACAACAAAAGCCCCTTTGACCCCAAAACTGCTTAGACGTAAGATGACAAAACAGGTGTCAAGCTAAAGCCAGAGAGTATGCTGATTGGAAAAGATGTAAAAGAAGATGAATACGAGAGCAATAGTTCTATCTTGGGCTTTCTCAGGCCAGGGCAGACACAGGGTGCTGGCGAAGCTCAGCGGTGAGACACGCGTGGCACCTGTGGTCCAGGGCCTGTGTTTTATCACTGCTGTTAGTCACTTGTTTGCACAAACACTGCACTCATCCAAAAGAGCAATATCAAAAAGGACACTAGAACACCAGGAAAATGCAAATGTCTTCCCTGTTTTCTGTTTGGAAATGACATGTCGCACAGAAAAACGTTGTCATGACTGGTAACTTAACAAAGGTTTGTATTAAGCTATTATTATCCATCGAATCAGCTCCAACAGAAGGTGTTGGCGAAGTGTAATTGCAGAAAACGTAACTGGGGGAACCTTCACTGAAAATATTTTAACTACCTATCTCATACTGACACAGGTTATTTTTACAACTGGGGAAAGATTCTGTAAGGACAATCTTTGGCATTTTAACTAAAACACACAAAAAATAAAAATATAATTGAACAATCAACATGTTTTTAGTCTTTGTCCTGTTTTACACTTTATACCTAACACTGTAAAATAAACTTTAACTTCCTTCTAAGAAAAACATATTTAAGTGATGGACAGAAATGGTGAAAACTGATGAAATACAAAAAGCTATTTATAGCAGTTGATGAAGACAGATGTTGAGCAGCTTCTTCAGTCACTCAAAATGGGCTAAAAAGAGATGTTACAATGTAAAGGGTCATCTAGATGCAGCTGGAGTAATATTTTCAGGGTGCAAAATCCAAGAGTAACAGTCTTTTTAGATTATTTTAAACACCTTGGGAAACACAACTCAAAACACAGTGCAGATTCTGCGCTGGTAGGAAAACACAGATTCCTATAATTCAAACAACTCTTTGAATTGTCCAAAATTACATTAGATTCAGGACAGGGCAAAAGCCATCTTTAACCACTCAATTGCCTTCTAGTGTCTGCTATCACAATTACACTCCAATGCTTTCTTTAGATTTAAGTCACGATTGCAATAACTTATTTTGGCAGGTGTTATCTATTTCCAGCAAATAAACAGTAAAGAAATGACCGTGCTTGTAAATAGATTGCGTTCAAGTGAGTTATTTCTAGTTATGTTTAAATCAGTCTGAACTAGATGTTATCAAAGCAATATTATTACAGCGTGGCATTTGAGGGTACAATTTGAATTGTTCTTTCTTTCTCTCGATTTCTTCACTACATCTCATTAGATTACCCAGTTAATCCACGTCTGTCAATTATTAGTTTCTAATTACCCATCATAACTTTCCGAACAGCTACTAGGAAACAGAACGATGACATAACTATTGAGTTAAAAGGAGATTAGACAAATATAAATAAATGACACTTATTATATGCTCCCACCACACCAGGAGATGACTTAACAGTGAAAGGAAAAGAATCATGTTACAATAATGAAATCAGAGAGGGAATTCAGATCCCAGAGGCGATTCTACGGAGTTTATGTTAATGTACACCTTGTGGGGGACCAAAAATCAACTGGAATAGTTTCCTGAAGACTGTTTCCAGCTATTTTCTCATTTAAAAAGTTCCAACTTCACTTGACCCATTAGTCATCATATTACTTACATCTATCATGTATTTTGAAATCCATTACAAAAAACCCAATGGATTCAATATGGCCTGTTTGAACAAAATCATAACATCTATAAAAGAAAACCTATGAGCAGCACACTGAAATTTCTGTCTGAAACAATTTCTTTCTTTGTCGTTTTATTACTTAGAGCTTCAGATAAAAAATTTCAGGGTTATGAGTACTTTGCCCTTGTTCTCCATAACATTCAGATTTGTACTGTGAAGATATAATTTTATTCTGTGAACTTGGGTAATGATATTACTCAAAAGGACTTTTTCTTTGGTGGGCTAAGGATGAATAAGCAACACAAAAATAACAGAACTCCTAGCAAGCTGCTTTAGGTCAATCTCAGCTCTCACTGAAGCGAGTGGGCTTATTCTAATATATGCCATAACTTAATGTACACTGGGTTACTATTTCTATGACTCACAAACTACCACAGTATACTCTTAATCTGAAAAACCAGAAAGTAAATGCCATGAAAATTATTTATAAGCTTTATTTGTAAGACTCGAATCTTGTCACAGACTACGAGAAATGTTGAACTGTGGGAGAGAAAAACATGGCATTTTCCAAGAATTTGTTCATTTCTCATTCCTCTCATTCTACATTGGATCTTCTATTATTCATAGCTAATATATAGAAAAGGAGAGCTCTTTTTACGTCAGGTCTTGCTCTCCGGTACCCAAAGGCAGCTGTAAAATCAACTTCTTACCAATATTACAGCTATAGAAGAAAAATACTGTTTGCCCTAAACTCTTAGGAGGATTGAATTTCCTAGTCCTATACAGCAAAGGAACAGACAACAGGCATTAAACATTTACCACCAGTAATATTCCTTCTCTGGGAGCCACCCATCCTGATGTAAGGAGTCTAACAGAGGAAATCTGAGGAAGGTAAAGGTAATCTTGAGCCCTGATTATGATTTGGAGTCAGGGTGGCCCTTCAGTAACAGGGAAATGGCTGAATTGCAAAAATTAAATTTATAAAAATAGGAAAGTGAGAGACATGTAAAGAAAAAGACTAGCTGTACTGTTCTCAATTGTCCCTGGTCAGGCATCAAAAGAGAGACAAATTAAAAGAATTGAAAAGCAAGAAGAAATACAAATGAATTGTTTTTATCCTCTAATTCATCATTCCCGATTTGGATCAAGTGAAAAGAAGGACGAAACTTGAGACAAGGCTTCAGAGGCCATCTGCAGTCCATCTCGTATTCTGCTTCTGTGAGACAGATGCCAATTAGTCTGAAGAGACTGGTAGTCACTGATCAGTATTTCTACCTACTGCCATCTGTCTGCTGCAGCCCTACAGAAGCAGCTCTCTAAGGCCAGTGTGGCAAACTACAACTTTTGGGGAGCTTAATCAGCTTGAGCCATGCTGGGTGTTCCCCAGTGTCAAGGTTTAGAGATGCCTAGCAGTAACAACTCCTACTTCCCCAACCTAGTACGTCATTGACATTACACAAAGCTGACACTAACACATTAACAGCTCTATCTAGCCAGTGCCTGGGTTTGAGATCTCAGACGAGGTTCAGTGTGATGTAATTCTATTAATTTTTTATAATAGTGTCATGGGTTAAGGCTGGGCCAACCACTAGACGAATGACACACGCTCTCTATTAATTCCTCTCCCTTCCCAAACGGGAAGAGAAAGAGAATGAGGGAGAGAGACTTACGGATTGGAAAACTAAAACTGCTTTAAAGAAAATAGTAACAATAAAATGAAATATATACAAATATATACAGTACCAATACTGAACCCATCACCCTGATGGCAACCACATCGCTGTCACCACTGATGCTGCAGTGCAGGTGCTGGGGAAGACCCACACTGGACTCAGCGGCAGATGGGAGCCGGATTCAGGAGTTGGATTCAGGAGCTGGATGCAGGAGCTCGATGCAGGGATGCACAGATTGGGATCAAAGGCAGAACGGACAGAGTCCTCCTCAGACACTGGCCACTGAAGAAGAGAGTTTGTGATCCCTCAGCTTTACACCCAATATGACGTCTATGGGATGGAACACCTTGTTGGCCAGTGTAGGGTCACCTGTCCTGTCTGCTCCTCCCCACAGGTGCAGCCTCTACCTTACTGCACCCCCACCGTGGCACAGGATTGAGCAGTGACCTCGGTCTGCACAGGAGCAAGTCTAAGCCAGAGCCTTTCTGCACACCAGTCCCTGGCAGTGACTGTGAACATCAAGTGTTATCACTGCTGGGAGCAGACACTGTCTGCAAACATGTGCTGTTAACTTCAGAAAGTGCCGTTACTTAGCAGAGACTGAGCTGGAAAGTAAAATCTCTGAACAGAATGAGTTCTGTTCTGACTCAAACCAGGACAAATTGTCACAATTGAAACAAAATAAATTGCTACACAGCTTGAGGAGACCAAAGATACTGTTAATAAAGGATGGAGGGTTACTGCTATTGACAGAATGTTGACTGAAATTAAGCAACTGTGCAACTACTAAATAAATACACTACAGAAGTGTGGCAAGAAAAAAAACTATAATGGGGGCACTGGGAGGCACTACCATGTAAGGAAAACCCTATGGGAAACATTAACTCTCTCACAGAGAGTCAGAGAAGTTGAAGAACAATACAGTGAGATGAAATAAACTGTTCCAGGTCATGGAACGTGTTTGTGGAAAAGAAAAGAAACCATAAATACTAACTCTCTATTACCTGCTTAGCTGCTGAATAATACATCCATATAAAAGACATACATGGAAAAAAAAATCAGAAAATTGAGCAAATGTTTGAAATAAGTTTTAAAAGAATACCAATACACTGAAAAAGATATCAAGAAAATATTTTCCAACTTATCCATGTGGCTTTGGTGTGCAGTTTTCCTTTTCAGTACTTAAGCATTTAAGAAGCAAAGTTTAAAGTAAGTGTTGTAGACAGTGCTTTTAGAAAGGTACTTTGATAATTTTACACATTATTACACTGACTCTACAGACAATGGATGTGTCAAAACCAAAGCAGTACCTACAGGCTGCTACACCTGTTTGGAATATTTCTCATTGCCCTCTTAATCAAATAAATATAATTTCATGGCTACAGTGTCAGTGCTTTAAAAACTTGTTTGTAAAAGAGCAAAGGGGAAAAAAAAAACTACTAGAAAGCTCAAAAGTTTTGCAAATGACCCAGAGTTAATTAGAAAAGTCTGCACCCTGGCTAGTTCCCCTTCTCACGTGTCAGCTCTCATTAAATCAAAAAATTCTCATTTCAAAGTTAACAAACACCATGGTTAACAAAACTGTTAAACTGGGATCAAGTGGGCACATTCCTAGGTTTATATATGATGTCATGCTAAGCAGCCCGCAGCTGAACTTGCAAGTAGTATGAATGATTTTTCAATATATTAAGTATCTGATCTAATGCTAATTTTCCCTCTATAGGCTAACTGTGCTGGGAACAGGTGGCCCTGCTTTCAATTACGGAGGGCTAACATGCCAGTGTGAGGCCTGGATTAGTTCACCTTCTCACAGGGAATTTGCCTCGGTTGGGAATGGATTTATTATGGCTTCACACATGGAATGAAGCTCATGTCAGCTGAGGGCAGTGATACATCATATGATTCAAATTAACCTGCTGTGGACTGTTCCGCAGGGCTGATACTGTGTATTAAAATGACGACATTTTTAAAACAGCTTGAAAGAAACCAGCATTGCTGAAGTGCAATGGTTCCAATTTGTTCCAACTAATCTATCACCTGCTGGAGATATTATTCTAGGGGGTTTCTGGTAGCTGCTATTTTCCAGGTTTCTCCAAACCACTGACCTTGCTAATGGATACAACTGTTGCCTCTGCAAACATGGGGGAAAAAAATCTGGAGAGAGTGCCATGGTACAGTTTTGTTTGTCACTTTTTATGCATAACCCTAGATCCAGTGCTGTGCCCCTCACCACAGTGTCCACAGTGCCAGGGAGGGACTGGCAGGAAACAGCAACACCCCAGTCCTCCAGTTCTCACTTAATCTTTCAGTGGAACACAGCATTTCTTAGTTCATCTGGATAATTTCTTCTGCAGAAATTATTTTGAAAGGTAAAGCATGAAGGACCGCAGCTATTTCACACCTAGCCTAACGTCTTCCAAAGGAAGTCTTGGGGGAAGAGGACTTTGGTATAAGCCATACATATTTTGTGTGTGTAAGTATTTTAAGGCAATTTCTATGAAGCTGTTCTTCATAAACATGTTTTGTATCATTTGCATGCAGAAAGAATACATCAGAAAGACAGCTTTTATACCTAAGAAAGCACAATTGATGTAAAAAAAACCCCAACAACCCAAAGAAAATTCTAGAGGGTTCAGAGAATACATTTGCAAAAACTATTAAAATAAGATGGTCACATTTGTTCCTCCCCTAATAATCACATCTAACGGTGAAGCAATAAATGGTTCACTTATATGTATTATACAATAATTAGATGTACAATCCATAACAGCTTGAATATAAAAGAGAGAAGGTCACATAAACTGATGTGGATGGAATTTAAAAAAATTTAAATAATTAGTTGCTGTAGAAAAAGAAAGAATAGTCCTTTAATACACTGTGGGGTTAAAATTGAGGTCTGTTCCCACAGGCCTGATGATCAATGCTTATTTCTCCCAGGATCCTATTACCTTAAATCTGGAAGAAATACAATTTTTCTTTAGATGCCAAAAATGTACAAAATAATCAACTCGTGCGGCAAGAAGTGCATTAATGTATCCTGTTATTCTCATTTAATTAGTGGTTTCCAAGTTTAGCTACTCGCTGTAGATTTTTGATCTCCGAGCTAATATGGACTGACAACCTGGTTTCCTGTGTGGTGAAACCACTCCATTTTTCTATGGAACACTATCTACTTATCTGCTTCAGCTGACAAACAATTTACAAGGAGGACTGGTTTTATCTAATGCAGCAAACACTGGGAACCACTTGCAGATTTTTTCCTTTAACTGCTTGCATAGTAGTTTGCATCATAAAACATATTATTGTATTTGAAATCTAACCTCAGCACACCAGCAACATATTTTGTAAGAAAAACGACATTACAGTTAAACCACTGAACTCTGCACACTTAAGACTTATACAGAAAGCTGTGCAGTTACCTCAGCTGCTACGTTCAGACGTTGCCTGCGCAGGCAGAGCTTTCAGACGTGTGTCGACTTGTCAGAACAGCGCATCAGCTGCACCCACCCAACAGGGAGCACCTACCAGCGCATCCAGCGCCGTTTAACAATTCAATTACTGCAGTTATGAAACACATATAAATCTCTGTGAAAGCACACAGTATGTCCTCAGAAAATACAGCAGTTAGTAGCAGCATTATTTGCCAAACATTCACCAAAAAAGAGCAGGCCTTTGGGGCCCACAACGTAAGTGTACTCTGGCGGTGCATTCGTTTACTTAATTTATTAACTGTGACATCTCCTGTCACAAATATCGTTTGACTGGTGACCTCACAAGAGCTCTCAGGAGTTTTGCTGAGGCTCTTGTCCTCAATAAACAACTGCCAGCTTAGTCAGGGTCTGGTGATGTTGATGCTTCCTTCAAGCCTGCTGATGGCCAAGCTACCTTGCCCTAGAAGAAGCTGTGGTTAGTGGACTCTTCCCCCTCCGGAGATTTAGTAACAACTTTTCCAGCAGCCTGCTGAGGAGCTGTCAAGCTTTCATAACCCTTTGCATGTGCTGTCCTGATGCAATCACTTGTGGAAAGCACCTTCCACTACTCATCCAGTGAATCCTCCAGCCCCCGAGGAAGGCTTTTTGATAAAGGATAGTTTACTTGAAGATCTCTCACAGTGGCAACAGCTGAGGTTAGAAAAATCTGCAAAAGCATGCAGAGCTGTTTTGTTTAATTACACCAGCAAACCACTTCATTAAAATTCAGAGTAATTACTGTTGACTCATGTGTAATGATAGCTCTAATTAGCAGCAAAGAGATGATTAAAAAAAGTGTCTTTTGGCTAAGATGAGATTCTGGAGGAAATCTCTGATGTTCTATATGCTTCGAGAGAATAAATAGACAGAAGTTTATGGTGCATCAATTATGGTTTTTCAGTTCCCTGTTTAGCCAAATACCACAGAGGAGAGAGATGTAACACTGATTTGGGATCTGACTGAATTGTAAAGAATGGCTCCTTGTTAATATATATGTATATGTACATATATGTAATACATGTAAGTATATGTTAATATATACTTGGCAAGTTGGTACCAACTTCCATGTTTGCTAGCTTAGTTAGAGGTCTGTCCTACTGACAGGAGAGCATCAGGGGTACACCTTCAGGTATGTAATAAATTAAATATAAAGGTGCTCCAGGAAACTACAGTGAGAACCTTGAGAAAAGGGTAATGCAGACAAAGGGTCTGGGAATATGGGAATCTGCTAGATGTGGGGAGTGGAGAAACAAAAAAGATTGGGAAAAGAAAAGATGAAAGAAAATCAATCTGGCACCAGAGACCAAAGACTGCAGCCTGGAGAGAGAATACATTTTCCTTTTGGCTTTCTAATGGAACTCAAAATTCCTGTCTCTTGATATTCCTCTGCTTTTGTCAGCTATCTATAAAGGCCACTGATAGCAGGTGTCTCTACCCATCTTGTGCTGGTCATGACCAGAATGAGAAAAATCTATTATTATTGATTAATCCTTTAGTTCAAACGGCAGTGGGTCTGGGGGTTCAAAGTCCTACTAATGAAGCCAGATAGGGATTAATACAACAAAATTAACATAACACTTTTAAGGCAGCACAAAAAACCAAAGAAGGGGCAGTGATGAGGTTGTTCACACAAATATTATTTCCTTAAGACTCCTGCCTGCCTGCGTGCAAAAATGGATTTTCAAGTTACTCAACAACAGTATTTATAGTTAGCAGGTAAATACATTTTCTGGTTGTTCAGTTTGATATGCTGAGATCTGATAGGTGAACGTGATTACTGCGTCACTCTAAGACAATATGACCTGTGTTTCCAACACCTAAATTTCTATATTTTTAAGTACCTTGGAAAAAAAAAATCACAGAATTCAACAATTGCAACAAATATGCATAAGAGAAAATTATGATGGCGCAGGTAAGTGTAAACACATTTTCTAAGTTTTACTATAACCTCAATTATATTCTACATAGTAATAAATATGTAGCTATAAATACATAATTTCCAAAATAGAGAATGGATGACATCAGTTTGCAGGAGTTTCTGACACTTTAGGAGTGAAACTTGAAGCCATATTATTTTAAGTCAATGCTAACAAACCTCCATACTATGCCACTTATATTCTATGTTAATGAAAGAAACACAATATCACCATTTTTTATGTGTTACAGTATTAACACTTTAGATAAGAATTTGCAATGCTGGGTATCCAGATTCCAACGAGAAGAGAAGGTGGCTTATAAAAATCTTTGGAAACATTTTAAAAGACAGCTTATATAAATGTAACTAATACAATTTCAAATGTTTTAGGGCTAGAAGCAGGTAGGTGTTATTCTATTGGAAATTTGCCAACCTCAGCCTTCTTGAGGAGTAAAATTTCTAAATTTACCTTCAGAAGAAAATAAATATTTAGCCCTTAAACCTATGACTGGTGCAGGGCTAACCATTCCTCAAGTTTGATTTTAATTCAGGATAATTGCTGGAGGAAAATGTCACATTCGTTAGCGAGGAAAACAACATTTTTCTGATGATCTAATGTGTGTATCTATGTGTGCACCCGTATCTACAAACAGACTCCAATAGAGATTAAAGTGTGATGCCTACCTGGTCCATTAAGGAAGTCTTTAATTTGCACTGTGATAAGAGGAGGTGGAATACCACTTTTAGCATCTACTTCTCCTGCTACTGTCTGCAACCAAACCTTGCAATAATCCAGAGCTTCCGGTAGAGTCTTCCCAGGATCTACAGGTCATAATGATCATAGGCGTTAATGATATTGCGGAGATATGATACGTAACAAAACAATACATACAGAATTGATTAAATAAAATAAAAAAGTTAAAAATGTAACAGAGTAAATAATATTCCTGATATGTCTGTTATACACAGCATGTGTATAACAATGCATGCATGCATAGGCAAGAGGTCAAAACTGTAACTACAGAAAATGTAGAAAACCCTCAGAAATACCAAGTAAAATATGAGTAAAAGACATCAGTTACCACAAGATGACTTAAACAGCACACAATTTTAGCTTTAATCATGATGATACTTAAAAGAATTTGTGCTCAAAACCTGCTACATCTAGATTGTAACTTCATTGCCAGGTAAAGAAAATAATAACGTAAAGACAAATGATAAAGGCTAAAAGACCAGAATGCTACCAGATCTCAAGAACAGAGCATAGTGACAATGTGGGTACGTCATTCTCTTTGGACTTTCACTCAATAGCTAATCAGTAGCTATTCTTGCATAGCACCTTGATTTGGATCAGTCTAGAGTATTAAAATAGTACATTAAAATTCATTTCCTCCAAGTGCTATTCTTGTCTTAATTTTCCGCATATCATTTAAGGAGATTTTTTGGATGTCATTCTCTCTCATTTTCAGTCAATTAAAAACTGCTATAATAGCTTTATTTGAGTTTTATTGAATGGATTCCTTTCAAGAACACTATTTACATACCCACTATTATAGTCAACATATGGTATTGTGGTGTAACAGTCATATGTAGACTGGGTATATAAAGTCAGCTTTGGAATTTGTATTTCTTGACCTTATCATGTGATTCATATAAAACTTGGCACATATGAACCCTTATGTGATTTCAAAGAACCTACTGAAACCAATTGATCATGACTTTAGATCTATATGGAAAAGATCAAAAGTTAGCACATTCTTCTGTTTTTATTTGATCAATTTTCAGGCAATGACTTTACAGCAGTATTTGTACTGCATGGCATATACATTACAGCCTTTCCATCCCTTTATTCCTGCTATACATTTATAAAGGCAGCTCTTAACAGTTATTTAAGAGCTGTCACTGAATACAACAGATTCGTGTATTTTCTGTGTGTATTTCTACGCTTTTATGGTTCTTAGCCCTTTCCTTCAATTAGACTACCCAGAATGGTGTGGCACCCTCCCTTTTCTACAGGTAATATCTTGTTTCCTGTGTCCGGATTTTGCTCAGTACACTGAAATTAATAATAATTTAAAAATCCTTACCACCAAAATACACATCTTTTCTAAAATAGTTTTCTAGTTGTTCTGAACAAGAATGTTTTCTCTGACTTGGATCTATACCATAATATACTATTTTGTGCTACTAGCTCATCATAAATAAGCAACATGCTAATTTTTTTCAGAATATATAGAGTAAAGCATTGTAAAAATTACTAAACCTCATGCAATGAACATCACTTAGTCAATTAAATTGATCTGAGTTACTGTTCATTCATAAGTATTAGTATAAACATTTAGGTGCACCAATATGGGGCAAAATGTTGCAAAATGCCCTGCCTCATTTCTGAAAGATATCATCACATATATAGCAACCTGAAAAGCCCGTTGATAGTCTAGAAAATCCAGTAAATCCAGCCAAACATTTATTTTGCAGAACACATTTACAGGTATTTCTATTATCCTAAGATGTGTTTCTGTAAGGAAATACCTAATAATAATTTTAAAGTTGTAGCTGTTTAAAGATGAAAACATCTCTGATGAAAAGAATTTACACAGCAGAAAATCCTTGTGTGACATAATACATTAGCTATACGAACACTGCCCTCAGGGCACTGGGAATTGCAGCATGTAAGCACAGAATAAAAAAAGAGAAAGGAACCATGGGGGTCTCAGGAGGTCATTTTGCTCCGTCATGTCTCCAAGGAGTGCAGCACTGTCACCTATTCATTAGCTGGAGCACTGCAGGACTGGGATACGTGCATAATGAGAAGGACTCCAGAATTTAGATTAGGAACACAGCACAACACAATGGAAGCTCAGTGCACAAAATTAGCCTCAGTCCAACAAAAATTATTACTTTTAACCCAGAACTGGCCTCACTGATTTCGAGTGGTGTGGTTTGTTTTTCGTTTTTATTTGGTGGGGAAGGGAGAGGTGGGTGGGGTTTGTTGTTGTTGAAGTTTAACTGTGCTATTTTCAAACTGAGCTAATTCTGGAAGCAAGAGAGTTCCAGAGAATTACATTGACATCAGAGGTAATAATCCCAAAGGGCCACACAAAGAACTTTTGGTTAATTTGAACCTGGGTAATAGACTTGATTGTACATCCAAATATGCCAGATAGGGATCAATAAATGTTTTACACAATGAGAAGAAAGCTAAAATCCAAAGGTTTCAAAATTGCCTATGCTGATGTATGTCAAAAATGTGAAGGGTGTTCCAAATTGGAGCTATAAAATATATTTGCGTAAGACAAATTAATTTATATTAAAGGTCAAAAGACTGAAATATGTGTATCTTGATCTAAGGTAAAACACATCGTATGCATTTTCATAGGCTAAGATCAGGAAAGGAATAAAACAATATCAATAAACAATTTCTTTGCCAAGGGCATGGGAACCACCAGGAAGCACCTGAATGAAAAAGAGAAAATTTAGGCTAAAAAGGGAGGAATTCCTGATGGGGAAAGTTGTTAGAAAAAGGACTCTTCTCCCTCAAGGAAATGATGGAAATGTTTAGAATGTTTAAAAACACACTTGACAGAACACTGTATAATATACAATAGGGAACAATTACGCATCAGCAGGGAACTAGTCTGAATAATGTATTATAATAGGTCATTTCCATTTCCATTTTCTATGATTCTCCCAAAAATCAACACTTAAATTTGCAGTTATTTGTATAAAGAAAATGCTGGAGAAAACCCAGGGGATGCATATGTAAGTAAAAGGAGAGGCTAGAATTACTCCACAGCAAGCCAAGAGAAAGAAAAGAAAAGGCTTGAGAAGTGAGAAGTGGTGAAGACGGCCAGAAATTCTATTCTCTACAGCATGTGAAAAATTTGTCTGTGGCAGCAAAAGAAAAATGGTGAGACAACTATCACAGATTGACAACTGAGACTGTAATTTAAAATCTGTAGGACTGAGAAGCTGAGATCTTCAACAGAGCCACATTTTCTCCCCTGATTTTTCTTCAGGGAAAAATAATCTCTGGCTATTTCTGAATCCACTCAAACATCCAAAGCCCATTTTGGTCTTGCTAAGGTCCAAACCTCAGCTCTAAACTTTGCAGTCTATGAAGTTTCTTCCTAAACTTGATTTGAATTTGCAAGTTTTTTATCTCACCTGCTATCCCCTCACGTTAACTAACAGCAGGCAGCAAAAACCAAACTTCTGAAGAGAAAGGGAAGTCATGGGAAATGAAAGGAGGGAGGCAGGAGAAATTTCACATCTTGAAGATTTTCATTCTCCAAAACGTGATTTTGTTCCAGTTTGTAGCCAAGCAGCGGAGCAGCTCAGCGGGCATAGCCCACGGGAGGCGTTAAGGGGGCAGGTCTTCGCAACCCAGAGCAGCCCCACAGCGCCAGGGAGGCGACAGGGCTACCGAGCGTGCGTGCAGGATGGCAGCTTGGCCTGTTCCGCTGGAACTTTACACAGACCACATGAGGTCTGCAACACACTTTCATGTCAATGGATGAAAAGAATTTTGACCTGCAGTCAGTTCTAAAAGCCAGTGTGATGTTGCAATCCTCTCTGCATTTCAAACTCTGAAATGGAACTTTTGGTCTTGTTTTAAAAATGGTTTCCACTGGAATTTAAAGAACATGAGGGGGAAAACATTTCTGCTAGCGTACTCGTAAGTGCTGTGTCAGGAGGTTCAAAAATGAGCACTTAGAGTAACCTGAGGAATGTTCATTTCCAGGCCAGCTTCTCTTGATGGGGGGGGGCGGGGCGGGCTGCACCCACACCAAGTCCATGGATGCAGATGGACATTAAATATACTCAGAGGGGAACAGGTGACATTCCAGCAAAACTCCCTCAATGCTGTGCTAGGAAACGGTCTTAAATTCTCCCTGTCTCATAGGAAGCACAGGCTGACAGAGGGGCCGTGAATCAGACTTTGTGCCAGAGCCAGCCTGCTTCGCTCTCCACGCAGCCCGGGCTTTCCACTAGATCGGAGGTTACATGTGGTCTTAGCTACTGCATCTGCTCTTCACGGACCCCCTGCCATAAGAGGCGTGGGTGTAAAAAAAAAAAAAAAGCAGTAATTCTGGATGGCCTCACAATGCCTGTTTTTTGCAAATGCGTTGCTGGTGGAAGTTGAAGAAATTCCACACATAACAGATATTTACTGAGACATTTCTCTCCCTTAAAACAACCAAGCACCACAACCTCCTCTTTGAAAGTAAACAAACAAATAGAAAAAAGATTTTCCAAGAATGCCCAGAGCGCAATGCTCAGGAAATGAGGCAATTTTGTATCTGGATTACATTACCTGAAACAAAGCAAATAGAGATTAAAAAAAAAAAACCCTTATAAAAGTGGCTTATGAGATTACATTAAAAACAATTGTACCCACTTCTATTTAAGTGGAAAAGGCCAATGCTCTGTTTGCAAAAACTAACGGTTAGCAGATGCCTTTTTGTTAAATGTACGATGAGCACTGAATAGAAAAAAGTTGTTTTATAGAAACTTTCAGGCTATTTATACAGAATATCACAAGTAAATTTGGGGAGCAACTAGTATTTTTTAATGGCACTTATTAAGTAGTTAATATTCCATTAATTTGATTTGAAGTTCCTATATCTGGCAGTAGCAATCAAGCAATCAAGCTGTGCCATTCAAAAAATAATTTAAACCACAAATGAAGTACTTTAAAACAACCATAATAAAATCAAGTTAACATTTTAATAACCGAATAAGTCTCCTCCTCCTACAAACTGACTTGCCAGTGGACTTGGTTGGAGACAAGGATTAAAGAAATTGAAAGCACAACCATAAGGTCTTCAGCTCCAAAGCAAGAAAATGCTCCCACATACAGACACTGGCTTGATGGATACGTGCTGCTACTAACAGCTAATTAACACAGTAAAAATACTTAACATTTAAATAGCATATTTCCTCCTATTTTATTCTTAAGCTCTTATTTCTTTCATCCTTCAGGAAGTAAGCAAAACCCACAGCTAGCGACAGAGGAGCCAAGTTCTTTGGATGACGTTTGGTGTTTTGGCCACTGTGCAATACTTGCTCTCTCAATCTCTCTCTCTCTCAAAAAAAAAAAAAAAAAAAAAAAAAAAAAAAAAAAAAAAAAAGAAAAAAAAAGAGTGATAGCTTTATGTGCAAGATCTCGAATTTTAGGTTCTATTACCTTGAAATTTTTCAAAAATATGAACTAATCCCTTGTCCTGAATAAAATATATGTGGCTTCGTAACAGTATTAAACATACTACACATGTTCAAAGCAGTAAACCATCAAAAGGCAGTAAGCTTAATTTTGTCACCATCCCAGTATTAACTACTATTCTCTTTAAAATCCATGTTGGTGCAGTTTTACAGGATAATTTCCCTATTTTATTAAAAGCTTCATAAAACAGACTCTCAAACTACCTGTTAGAAGCATTTCTAAATTCTCTTTGTTGACTTAAAGCTGAACAATGTATTAGAAATACACTAATGGCAGGTGAGGAATGGAAAACATAACTAGATCCAAACTATTACCAGCTTTTATTTACCCTAAAGTTTTTTTCCAGATCTAACAAAAAGTAAGACCTTCATAATTTCACAATAGAATTGTATATTTGCTTCTGCCTTGCAAGATTTGAGAGTTCTTCCAGAATTGTAGATTTTTTCTTTTAGAAAAGGTATGAGAAATTATACCACAGTATTTGGTAAGACCTAATCTACTGCTGTTGAACTAACACCAGTCAAATCTTCAGAATTACAGAATTGATTCAAAACAATTTTCCCCAATGCTTCAAAAATATTCCTAAAATATTCTTATGCAGCGTATATGGTGTGTATATATAAACACAGAAAGATGATATGAAACAGTACACTTTTTATTAGCATGTTTTAGATCTAATCTATGTAATTCATATGAGGGCCACTCCAAAAGCAATGTCTCCTAGTTCATTATGTTGGCCCATGACATCAGAGGTGGATGTTGGTGGTGTGACAGTAGAGGTTGAACCTTCCCAACAATGTTCTGTTAAATTTTGTTGTCATGTGAAAGATGGCAGCAGAGGGGCCATCTGATGAAAGGCCGTACGAAGCAAAGCATTGAATTCCTCCACACAGAAAAAATGGCACCCACTGACATTCATTGATGCTGCTGAGCGTTTATGGAGACCAAGCAGTGGGTGTCAGCATAGTGAGGTGGTGGGTGCCGTGTTCCAGCAGTGGTGACAGTGGGTCCCCTCCGCTGGTGCAGATTGTTATGAGCAGAGCACGCAGGCTCTTGTTCATCGCTGGTGAAAATGCACAGCCAGTGGTGGTGACTGTGTCGAAAAAGTGTTTTGTAGCTGAGAATTTGCTCTATCAAACAGTGTCGTTGTGATCTTTGTGCCTGTTGTAGTTTCCATGGAAATAAATAGGAGGCGTTACTTTTGGAGTGACCTACGTACATAGGTTAACTATGTAAGCTTAACCATGTTAGCATAAGTAATGAGAAACCACCCCCACAGGACTAGCAATAAAACTTCATAACAAACATCAAGTATTCTTCCATGGGCCCAGAGAAGTCTCAGCTTTCTAGGTTGTGATGAATTTGCTATGTTACGGGCTTGACGTTCTGAGCTGCTGCTGTGCTGCTGCCTATCTCCACCGTGTCATGTAACGCATACAGTGTGCTCATCAGGCCTGCTCGCCTAGTTCCACTGTTTAAATGTGGGGCTTTTTTTACGGGTGAGCATGTTTCATCAGTTCTTATAATCCAGTTAAAATATATTTTTTTATGTTTAGCTTGTATCCTCTTCCCCATCCTACCCTAGATAATGGAGAGACAGCTGCATGCATAAATACAGACACAAGAAAAACAGTCTTCTAAAGAGTCTAACCAGAAACATTCTTCAGCAAGATTCACTGTAAATTACACACTATTTATACCCTCTTCCCACCCCCCACTCCTTGATATACAGAGAAATACAGGAATATAGTGCATGCCTATTGTACAGATGGAGAGAAAGCTAACTTATTTGTTTCAAATAAATTTTATACTGTTCTTCATTTGGATGATACATCTCTTCACACAAAACTGTCAGCAAATAAGTCACAACTTCAAGAAGAATTGGCATGATTGATGAAATAGACTGCAGCAGTGCAGAGAATGTCATGCAAAGATCCTGGTGCTGTATTATATGATACATAATATAGTGTGTACGTACATAAATAACACACGGATATAACACATAGTTCATAACTATTTTCCCTCAAATATGCGTAAAGAAATGAAAAATAGAAATTTTCAATACTAACATGTTACTACAGTGGTATGACAACAGTAATAAAGCAATTTCAAGCACAGCAGGTCTTCCCAAACAAGAGGCAATAAAAACTTTATACTACCTGTTTTGCTGTGTGAATTAGTGTGTGACTTACAAGTGTGGATTAGTTTAATTAACTTATTAAATACATTTAGGAGCATGTTTTTAGGCACTAGAACTTGGACATCCACCACCTCTCATACTCTTTGGAAAAGAGCCCTAATGATTCCATAGCAAACACAGGATTCTGCCTGATGCACAAGTAAGGTACTTACTACCACCCACAAAGACAGCAGGATGAGACCAGAACTTCTGCCTTCACATAATATCTGACTCCTGCCTCCATACTCCTACCTTTGCCTGACATGGCGACAGAAAGCCGAAGAAAGGGGTTAGACCCATGTAGGGCTAATCTTTGGTCCTCCAAGAAGACCTCTTTGGGTGTCAGTTGAACTGTTGGTGACCAAGGAGCTCTCAGGCTGTATGTTCCTACTCTCTTTACTTCTTAAACTTCTTTCCATGCTCCTGTGTTCTCTGATCCACTTTCAATTTGTAGGAAGATTTTATTACAGCTTATATTTTCTACAATTCCTCCCATAGACATCAAGTTGGTGAAACTTCAGAAGTTAAATGTAGGAGCAGAATAGATAGAACTTTGCCCAGTTTACTAGTAATGTAACTTAAAAGTTCCACTATAGCTCAGATTTCTGAAAAAAGTTAAGATCTATTAAAACTATCATTTTTAGTCTTTTGCATAAGCACATTATTTTAATAACAATTTTCAAGGGATACAATCTCATTCAGCAAAGATTCGGTATAGGTGCCCAAACATATACTACTTTTCACAACTGGTGTGATGTATGAACTCTGGTGAGAGAAAAAAACTCCAATGTTTTTTACCTATAGCTCTCATTTCAGTGAATAATTTAATATCCCCATCTTTTCTGCTTGCATTTAGACTTTTTTTGGGTAACACTCTGTAATGATGCATCTTATTAAATTCTTATTTAGACAAATGGATTGCAATTGTCTGATTTATTTCTTCAGCAGTACAGATAAGACAGAAAATTTCAGAGTATTTTCCTACTGAACAGTTAGTCTGATAGGTCTTATTATAAGCTTTTTATCTGAAAAAAAAAAGGAAGTACCATTCATTAAGAGAAATAAATTATTGCAAACCCCTCTTACTGAGCTGAATGAAAACTTAAAATACATGACATCACTAAATGATATTTGGAAGATCACTATATTTTTCTTTCAGTTTATGATCAAAACACCAGGTGCTTCTACAATGTTTACCTTTAAATTTTATCAGCAGACTAGTATAGGAAAATATTGTGATATTCAGTCATAAAAAATGCTTTTTATGAAATCAGCTTGGCTTACAACTCTTACTAAGAAAACATCGAGAAGTTAGAGTAATCGCAATCTGGTAATGAGAAAATAATATTGAGAAACAGGAAGAATTGGTTGCTAAAAGGTTAGGCCTTAATTAATTTCAAACATTTTACACACTTAACCTGATTCAGCTGTGGAGTATAATCCTAAAAATATGTATATATACTGGTTGATTTTCAAAGACATTCTATCTCTCAGCTGTTTTCCACCACTCTAGTAACTCCGAGACATGCAATTACCTTGGCAGTTACAACCAGGTGTGAATGCTAAATGCTCTTACCTGTACACTTGTAGTCTGAGGCTACTCCTTTAAGACCAGCATCAAACACTGATATTTCTACCTTTTGCTTTCTGTGGTGGCAGCTCAGGAGTACAGAGGGCTGTGATACAACGAGGTAGAGAAATGGCTGTAGCTCTGTGTCCCCAGTTCCCCTGCGTCCAGGCTGCCGAACAATAGTTATACCCAGGGCTTGTCGAGCAGACGATCTTGTGGAAGCATGCAGACTTTCCAGTGACAAAAGACCTGTTTTTCTCCCAGAAGACAGGGGAACGTTACCGCTCAAAAGATCGTCTGCTGTGACAGAGGAAATGCATGGCTGACTGGACTTCTGGGTGTCACGGCTGCCACCTGAGCCCACCTCTGGAAGGTTCAAGGAGCTTTTGCTTATTTTCTCACCATCTTTCTGATCTTGTACTGATTTTGATTTAGGTAAGGCAGTGCATGAGTAAGTCATCAAGGAGATTCGACTTGCTGTAACAAAAATGTCAAACGGAATGAAATTAAGATTCTTCACAATGGAAGACTGGTGGGAAGGACGGGCAATGCGGTGGTGGCTGGTACCACTGTGCTGCTCAATCTGAACGATTCTGATCTTAACACTGTCACTGCCAATTCCACTGTCCTGTGCCCCGCTATAACGGGAAGAAGTCTCAACTGTTCCTCCATCAGGCACATCCATTTTTTTCTGCTCTTGTTTGGAAACCTGAAAAGGAAAATATTATATTAAGATATTCATATCCCAACTATTTCCATTTCAGTGGCAGCAAACAATCACTATATAAACATGATGTCACAAAGGAGAATTATAATAAAAAAATCTGTCAAGTTAACTTTAACACAGTAATCACTCATGAAAACACAGCAGGTGTCTGTTCCAATGAAATGATGACTCACAACAGATGAAGTGCCAAAAAACATGTGAAGGAAAAAAAGGATTAACGATATCCAGGCTTAAGTGACTTTCTTTTTTTTTAATTTAAACTCTTTCTTTAAAGAATCCACAAGAAATTTATGTTTTAATATAAAACTGTATCTCTGTGTAATAATGCATTGTGAGTAAAAAGCCTAGTCAGAATTGTATTCCATTATTGAGCATTGATGCTCAAAAAGTCCTCTTTGGCACTAAAATATTTTACTGTAATTAGATGAAATAGAAGGTAATAATCAACTGCAAAATCACAAAAAGACTAAATGGAAACTGTAAGCTGAAATGTATAAATATTATGTTGTAGAAAAAATATTTTTCTTCAGAGTCATGGAAGTGACAGCTGCCTTCTATAAAACACCAAAGTTGAAGGAAAAGTCAGTGCTATCTAAAGACTGGCTCTGTTACAGGGTTTGAGTTCTTAGCTTACCAAGGCTACATATGGTCTTGGCTCTGACATTCACAGGGTTTCACATGAGAAATCACTGTATATAGAAGTATTTCAGAAAGAAAACATACACCACTGAAAACCAAAAAAGAATGTTCCTTCTCTCACAGGAAATGCAGAAGTGAAACAAAAAGTTGCAAGGCTGTGTCCAGGGACCTGACAGTACCGGGTCAAGACACAGTGATATCCAAGACAAGGAAGGCTTCAGGTATAAAACACTTTCCATACTACCCATGAAACAAGTAGAAATCCTACAAAAACCATGAGGAAAAGATGGTGAGCATATGCTAAAATATTTGGAAAAAAACCCTGCAGAAATTTAACAATAATAATAAAAACAATAATAATAATAAACGATGATCATGTATGGCCAGCTCCTTATATTGATGATGATGATGTATGGTCAACGCCTCTGATTCAGACAGAGTATACACTACAGATTCATACATGCATTCACCTTGTATAGCTTCTGCAGCATAACTAATATATCTGTGCCACCCAGAATAATTGTTTCTGCTCTGCTCTATACAAGAGCTGACATTAGAAACACCCAACTCAGTCAGACTCAAGACCCATCCAGCCAGTATGCTGTTTCTGACAGCGCCAGGAGGATACTGTAGAAAGAGACCATGGACTCTGGCCACTTCCTGCAACCTGCTCCTCTCCTGCTCCCCAGGCATCCACAGCTGTTGCATTTGGGACGCCAATGGTACACGCCTGTGCAGTCATTTTAGTAACCATTTCTGGACTTTTTTTGACAATGAATTTGTCCATTTCCTTTTTGAATAAGCTGACAGTGTCTGGCCTCCACAACTTTCTGGGCAGGAAGTTTCAATTCATTTTTTCTTTGGTTTAAACTATCTCCTACAAGCATCATTGCATTTCCCTGATCTTTTTTAGAGTATGATTTGAAAGTTCAGGTCCACATTCAACTTTATCACTGTTACTATGACTTAGTAAAACTTGATCATAGCCTTCTCCTCTCCAGACAGGGAAACCCCAGTCTTTTCAGACTTCTCACAAAGAAGCTGCTCCAGCACCTTTAATCATTTTAGTTTTCCTTCTCTACTTCTTTAACTCCACTATGCACTTCTTGAGTACACAGTATTCGAGAATTGGGATCACTATGGTTTTATAAATCAGTTAAATGATGCTTTCTCTCTTGTTTTCAATCTCGATCCTGATGATGTCCAACATTTTGTTGGGTTTGTTTTGGCTGCCACTGCACATTGACTCAATGATTTCATTTCTTTGTTCCAGGATATGGTTCAATGGTTTCATTTCATCATCTCCACCCTACCAAATCTTTGAAAAGGGAGATATAAACTACGAAAACCATACCTTAACTTCCTCTTGAAAAATATAATAATGAATTAGAAGTACTTACAAATTTCATCAGCAACTATAGGAGTGAAGGGCAGTGAACTACGGAATTTCTTCTAATTTTGGTCTTTATGCAGTAGTATTAATATATTTTACTTATACTGCAGAAACTGGGTTGCGAGGGAGTTAAAGAAAGCAGTTTTTTAAAGGTTCCTTTTTATTCTGCTTTATGAAATGAAGGGAGAAACTCCTTCTCCTTTTCCTTAAAGGAAAGAACATACTAGATAAGAAGTATTACATAGGAAATCCTAAAACAGAACCATTAACTAGCTAAGATTTTCTTTGAAAAGGTTTTTGCCAGCTCTGGTTACAGTCTTTTCAGATTCACTCATGTACATATTTTTCAAATAACCAACAGAATTCCTGGCAGCTAATTTCTATGGCAGACTCACATCACTGACCTGTAAATGTGATACCACTTTTAACGCAGGCTCTGTAAAAATAACTACAGACCATTTTAATGAATTACTACCTTGTGAGCCAAGCAATCCTGATGCCTCCCGATGTCCTAACAAAGTTAGGCTATTTGCACCTCAGCCTTTCTGTCTGGTAAACTATAAATTGCTTCACCCATATTCTGCACTGACTGCACTGTAAAAAAATGGCAGAGGTGGTTTTATTGCTCATGTATTGAGGGCAAAGCAGAAGGCAGAGAGGATGTAAGGGTGAAAAAATCTTCCCATACCATTTCACTGAAATGCTGCCTGAAACAAAGTAGAGGGCATATGCTGCTAAACCCAGCAATTTTTAATTGCTCTACAGCCATCAAATCAGTCTGACGAAAAATCTTTCTAGAAGGCACAGTTCTCTAGTGAATGATGCTCTTATGGGTACTACCATCTCTTGCTCTCATCCATGGTGCGGGAATTTCTACAGCTACCTGACATTTAAGTTATGCTCAGCTACAGAGATTGAAAATACAATGTCATTCACTGATAATCTTTCAGGGAGGAAAGCATTGCATGTGTATGACTGAGAGGAGGGAGAAAGGACAATACTTCTGGTTTCTGAACAGATCCTCTTCTTCTGCCTCTTTTTACAATTATTTATTAAATATGCTGGTCTATGTAAAGCACCTCAAGGAAGGTAAGAAAGCAGCTCTGGCTCCATCCAGTTTCTCTGTGAAGACTACTGCAAGGGTGCTAACAGGTTCCAACTGCTGTGTTTGCTGTTATGTGGACATTTGACTGCAGAAACTTTACTGGGACCCCAAATCGATTCATGCAGGTCACTGAACAGGAGTGCTGCTCAGTAGTATGGAATATGAACCAGTGCCCAAAAGGTGAAAGACACCATATCTTATTACAGTTTCCCATGCCACCTGGTTCCACAATGAAACTTTGACTTACGTATGCTCTTACCACATATATTAAAAACGTTTGAAGGAGTGAGTATTGATTTGCAAGACGGCTTTATATAAGCTACGGGGTACAAAATAAAGGTGCAGAAATACCACTGGAACTTCTTGCATCAATTTCAGCTCAGTAAGCTTCAAGCCTTCCAACCAACTTAACCTGAAAATAAGCCTAGTAATCAACTTGGGAATCATTTAGGTATTCCTCTAATGGAATAAGGAGATGAGAGGGAGTGACTCTCAGTATAACAACTCTAAAAAGATTCGTTGCTTTATTATGGAATAAATGGGCCAAAATGTTAAAGATGTCAAGAACAGCAATATCAGCTTGCTGTTAGCAAATGTAATGGTAACATTTATCATTGGGCTGTATTTTATCAATTCTCTTACTCTTTACATAACCCATTTAAAATGAACAATAAAAGTTTTCTTTAATTAGCTACTGGTGTGCATTAACATGATCATGATTAAACCATAAAAACCAACCGTACATTACTCTGGTCCCCTATCCCATGTGTTATAAATTATTTTAGTTGAAAATGTACTTTGAGTCCCTTTTAAAAGTTCAACCTTCTGCTTTCAGAGAATTAAATGCATATTACTGTAGTGGAGAAGATAATGTTTCAGACCTCCAGGCATATATTAAACACACTGGCAGCACATTAGACAAAATGCTTTACTTATTAGATACTTCCTATTCTAAACAGTGTCATCAAAGGCTAAAAACAAAATCCATATAAAAGCTGCACAATGCTTCCACACAGAACCTGTGCCAAAATCCCTGTACTTTCCAACTAATGAGGAAAGGATGTGTACTCTTAACATATGAATGTAAGATTTTCCAAGCATTCACTTTAGGAAACAGGACTATTGATTCCACATGGCTTATGTTAAATGAAACTGTATTGGTAAAATAACCTTTAAGATATTTGGCATGATAACTATAATTAAACAGTATTCAAAGGAATAAAACAAAAGGGAATTTGGTTCCACAATGGCTAATTAAAATAAAATGAAAAAACACAGCATGCCATCTATCAAGATAAATTGTTATTGTTTAAGAACTATTTAAATACTGTTAAAATATACTTTAAGATAAAATCTGAAAGGACAGGAAAAATATTTGTGGCTTAAAAATGGATAGTTTGGCGAAGAAAAAAGTATAGGACGCTGAAATTTTATGCTGAGATAATAGCTTTAAAGCTTTGAGCATAACCAGATGGTACTTAAATCAGACGAATTCTACAGTTTCACTGTCAGAATGAGTTGCAATATGGAAAGGTTTTCAATAGCTAGAAAAAACATGTCAAGATGATAGTTTACTTCTTGGATCACTTCAGTGCATTTTCTCGTCCTTTCACAGTTATATATCCTATCAATACTAGACACCATAGAAAAGGTGTTGAAAGCTACACTAGTAGCTAGGGAACTGTGGCTAATTCTTCCTTTTCATGTGTTGAGATAGGTAACTTTACTAGCTTAACCCCTTGAGTTCAATAGGGCATATGACACGTATATCTATCTAGTGAAAGGGCATGGAAATAGCGTGTCCTGTAGAACACACAGAGATAAGTACATCATAAAATCAAGGGTAAATGAACAATATTTGTTTTCAAAACCAGCAAGCAGTTCCAACTAAGGTCACTGAAATCTTAACCAGGTAACTCCTAATTGGTAGAGATAAGTCTTCGAAGTTTTTACTCCACTATGAGAGGCAATAAAAACATCAAGGTAAACACACAATCTAATACTTTAGACCAATAATTAACACCTTTTCCAAACTGAAGAGAGGTGTTTTTCAACAAGTGGCAGCGTTTTTTCATTGTATTTTAACTTTCTGACTCTCAAGAGTTTTCAACAATAACAAATGTAAGCATGTGCAAATTTAACTATAAAACACTTCTGTAAGTTGCATTTTCCTTTTCTGATACTTTACAGGACAATTCTGAGTAGCATAACTGTAAGCAACATTATCTTTGGAAGCACAACTGCTCTGGATCAAAAGCATCTACATCTGCATGATTTTTCCAGCTTCTCATACTAATTATGGTTATATAATGACTCCACTGAAGTAAAATTTCCAGTCTCCTGCATAGGCGTTCCATAACTCTGATCAAAACCTTTCAGCCAATCGTGCGATCATTCTTCACATCACATAAATTACAGAAAGAGTCACAAGTGTGAAACCACAGAATCAAAGTGCCAATCACATGTGCTCCATTGCCGTGGCATGTGACCTAGTTTTATTTCTTTTGCTAAAAAGTAGCAATATTTTCATGGAAATAAAAATCTTACTTACTGCACAAACTGAGCTACAGAAAAGGAATATGTTTAATTTTTTTTTCCTGTTGTGCTTAAAACTGGAATTATGAAGAAAATACTGTGTAGTTTCTTCCTGGCTTTGTTCTAAGTACTTCTACTCCATCAAAGAGTCTCCAACAGTTTAGAAATTTATTTGATGTATCATTGTTATCTGAAGAAACTTTGTTTTTTTGGTTAACCAGAAGCTTGCTACATTGTTCTACTGAACATTTCAACAACAACAACAAAAATATTTTGTTCTGTATATGAGTTATATGATTGACTTTAATGTTGACCATTATCGAAACGGTTTTGTAAATTGACATACTAATCTCACATGGAAAATATAATGAAAGACAGACATACAAGCATATTAGACTGCTAAATTACGTATTCCAGTCTAAGAAAGTTTCTTTTTTATGTTTTAAATTAAAACTTCAGTCCTACAATTTAAACTAGATAGACACGCTTCTACTTGTATCAATCTAACTGCAGAAAGAGTTCTGTAAAACTGTGCTCCAAAAGGGAACTATTAAACCAAGCCAAAAGGAGGCAACAAAAATATCAGAAATGTCTGAAATAGTTTATTTCACATAGAAGTCAAACACAGTTTTTTCCACTAAGGAATTTTATTTTAACCAGAATTTGCTGCAAAACAAATTATGCTAATTTGAAGTGCAATGGTGCATATGAGCTTCCAGACCTACAGGAATACTCCTGACAGAAATTAAATTGTAGTTTTCACAATACTGCAGGAATTATGGGAAAGACGTGACGGCAAGGAGAAACACAAACTCAGCTTCTTTGTGCTATCTATTTCTAGCTCTTCAAAAGTAGAGTAAGAGGCTACATTCTATTAAACACTGATCCAAATATTCATAAATTAAAGCTGCACTAAATGTTCCAATTGTAACATGGGTTTATGCAAATGCTGAATCCTTTCTAATGCCAACAGAATTATTTTTAAAATCTTAATACATGCAGTATGCCTATTTTGCTACCCTGTGAAAGGCCAGTAAGAAACGTTGGTGTTCAGTATTTTTGTTTTCTAAATAAAAGCTTTCAATTTTAAAAGACCAGGCTGAAATCTGGCCAAGTACTTTGTTCAACAGTAATTTTTCAGTAATATTTTTATTAAAAGTATTAGCTTTTTGTGTTACTTTTTGAATTTAATTTCAGAATTTTAAGTTTGTTTCTCTGCTTTTATGCAAAAACAACTGGATTACATTAAATACACATATTACTTTAGACAAGGTGAGGGTTTGTTCATTTTAGCACATTCTTTTTTTTTTCCTTGGTTGAAGCCAAGAAACAGCATTTTTCACGGGAGTCTGCTTGCACATTTTACTTGGACACTTTAAAAAGTAGTAGTTGAAATTTCAGCTTGATTTTGCATGACATTCTCTAACATTTCAGTGTTAAGATTTCAATATAAGACTGCAGTTTTACCAGCCTCAGTTTTGGGTCACATTTCCATGCAGAAAGACATACTGAACTGAATCGTGGTTTAGTGTTGATCTAAACTTAGAGAAAGCAACTCGGTCTTATCAAACCAGCTGAACCTTTCAGGAGGCTGAATTAACTCATTCACTGGTGTGCCTATGAACACTGAGAAAAAAACCAAAAGACCACAACAAAAAACATTCAAGGGCTTACAATTTTAAGTCATGAAGGCTATGGCTTCACAACTGAAAGCTCAAACGTTCATCACAGCCTGCGGTGGGATTATTTTAAGTGGTGTTGCCACTGACCAGTCCCAGGAAATCACACAGCTACCGAGTGGTACCTATCATAATACTGGGTTTGGCTGCAAAAAATCCTGGGTCCTACACATTGATGTTTCCTTGACCAGGCATTCAATCATGGATCAAAAACTTTCTCATACGGTGAGTACGTTTAAAGTGAGAATTCACTGAACAATTCTTATATGCAAGAGTTTAAATAATTTAATAATCAATATGGAAATATCAGATGATTCACTGTTATGACATCCAGAGATGATAAATTTAACAAAGTTATTTACTCCCATTGGACTAAACTGGAACATTCTCCCTTTGTCTGATTTTCAATGTTCTGTAAAATAAATGAAGAGATACAGAAGCAAATGCCAAATACCCTGGCTCAAAGCAGGATTCAGTAAGGCCTCAGAAGGAAAATTTAGGCATCATTTTCTAGGATAGGTTGAATGAATATGCAAAGAATGAAGCAAGTAATTATTGTAATGCAGTAGAATAACTTGCTACTTGACTTCCATAATACAGATCCTACCTGCAGCCTCTTAACTAAGTGTACAATTAAATGAACTCTCCCTAAAATCAAATGCTACACTTTCTTCCTTAATATATAGTGGAGTCTTCATCTGTTTTGAGCATTTTAAAGGCAATTAAAGTAACTAAATCCACAGCAGACTAGAAGATGTCATGTACAAATGTTGCCCAACTAAACCAAGTTCCTTCTACATTATTTCTAGTAAAGTAAGTGAGACTGAGTCGGGCTATATGCCACAAACAGAAAAATCCACAGTATAGTAGTCTCCAGTGTGAAATGTTCAATTGCTGGCACGTGATTGTTCATTGAAATGTGTGCTGGGATCTCTAGTGCCTCAGGTTTTAAAGCTTCCAGATGTTTGGAAAATTGTTTTCTGCCTTATGGCTTTTAATTTTTTTTTTTATTTTATTTTTTTAGGTTGATACATCTTACCTGTATCAAAGCAAATAAACTTGTATCCAGCCTAGTGTTTGACTAAGTCATACTTCAATTTGTCCAGAGTATCTAATAAAAAGACTGCAATGAGGAAGTAAAGCACTTGAAATGGCATGTGAATTAAAGACTAGTTACCTTCTTTTGGTAACAAGGTCATCCCAAAATATCCCCATTTTTAGCAAGTTGTTGGTCACAGCCTTGGTATGCAATTCCATGCCAGACTGAATTTGTGTCTCTGCATCTGTGCCTTGCATGATGGCAAGGATTTTGAAGCATCCAAAAAATAATCCCAGCGAAAAAAATCCCAGGAAAAAAAAACCCAACACAACAACAAACTACAAACCAACCCAAAAACACCTGAGAAAAAAACATACTTGTTTTTTTGGCCTGTTCTGTTTCCTGCACTGGCTCATTGTTACTACTACAAAGCTGGAAGGAAAAGGATGGCCTGTGGCAGCCCAGCCTGGACCAGCTTAATGAGCCTCAAAATTGCATCCTGAATTGTGTTCTCTGCACTTGTTTAAAAATAATTAAAATAAAGAACTGTGGTATTGGAGCAGGAA
>NW_010399295.1:4978-5715 GCF_000710305.1 Buceros rhinoceros silvestris | reverse complement strand
TGGACAGACCCATTTTTATTAACGCAGCGGGTGGCAGATCGAGGTATTGCCGATGTAAATTTTCAGTGTGTTACAGACAGTTAAAATAACATTCTATACTATTTCTCTATAATAATGTAATAACAATAATCAAATCTAATAACCATTTGTTTTAAAAATTACAGTGCTTGCAACAACTTTTCTTCTTGTTCTTCTTCCACGTCGCTGCCAGTTACATTGGCTAAGAGGACGCTGGAGGAAGATGGGGAGTCTGGCAAAAGCTCCTTCAAGTCTTCCATGTCCAGCTGTGGTAGGGGCTGAAACACCGCTCCGCGCCGCAGCTGCCCTGGCCGGACTCTGCTGCAGGGTTCTGCGAGCTGCGGTGGACCTCGGGCGTACATTTTTCCAGATGTTCCCTGAGAGGATCGTCTCTGCCCACAGGGGAAAACTTCTGTCCTTGCTTGTTTCCTTCATAAAAGCCAGGGCGTTCAGGCCCTGAGCTGGAGGAATGCCCCCAGCCCATGGGAGGCTGGCTGAAGGGGCACGTGCTGCAGTGAGAGATGGAGAGTTGGCTTTCAGAACTGCAGATCGCCTGGACTGCCAGTCACCGAAGAGAAACAGCACGACGCTACTGTTCTGCGTGAGCCAGCTTTTTCCTGTGGAAACACTCCAAACACGCAGGGTCACACGCGCATGGTGATTTACAGTGTCACAGACATCACTACGGTGTTCAGAAAACCAGAATGTGGAGCAGGAAT
>NW_010399295.1:914-4791 GCF_000710305.1 Buceros rhinoceros silvestris | reverse complement strand
CAGTGCGGCATTAGACAGACGTGGACACTCGCCTCTGGAGGCTTCAAGGAGACCGTTTGTCTTTCCATTGTAAATGTCTGGTGCCCAGATCCCTACACCTACACTTGCACTGACAGTGCCACGCAGAAATAACGATTCTTGTGCGCAAGAAATGAGCTTCGAGAGACGTGAGCTTATAAATGGCTGCGTTAGGAAGCCCCTGGCATTAGCAAAGCTGTCAGCCTTCCAACGGCCACCGATGTGTGAGCTCAGAACAGTCATTTACGGTACAAGAACACTCCTCCCCCTCAGGGGCCTCACACAACTGTCTGATTTCAGAGACCAAGGGCTCAGCAAAGTTCCTCTTCAGTGATTCGGGGGATCCGTGTCCCGTGTTTCTTTAAAGGACTCAAACCCAGCAACATCCCGTATTGCATTTACGAGCTCAGAAAGTTCTCTGGAGTCTGGTGGGTCATCATTAGCCCTCGTTTATGACCAGGTGCTCTTACTGCTGTAGAAACATGTGGGTTGTTGCTCTTGGTAGGAACAAGCAGTGTATAAACGGGCAGAATTTCTGTCTAACAGACATAATAATTTGTTATGTTTGATAGTGCACAGACACGGAAGGAAAATGATGCCTTACAAAGAACCAGCATCAGCAGGCCACCGGACCTGTGCTGGGAGGGCACTGGTGCCTGCTGAGCATCCTCAGCTTAGGGGATACCCGTGGGATAGTACGTGTGTTCACTTGTACATTCTTTGGTTCGATGACGTCTGACTGACGGCCCAGGAGGTGCACTGGAAAAACTCAGAATCACTACTCACATAGGAATGCTGGAGACATTTCTCACCTGGCTGGATTTCAGGACCACTGACAGTTATGACGGCTGCAGTCACAGCACCCAGGAGACACCTCGCACACGATTTTAATTCTAGCCCACCCCTCTCAAACTATACTTACCCTGTCTCCACCTAACGCGTTTCCGTAGAAATCAGCTGCGCTCAGAGGTGTGAAGTGGAGGGGAGACACTTCTGTTTGCTGTGGGCGCGGGAGTGCCTGTTACTGCAGCAGTCCTGTGGAGCTGCAATAAACACTACGAGCAGCCTCAGGGCTGCAGGTCCCACCACGCAGGAGCTGCAGGAAGGGGAGAGCACCTTTTCTTCTGAATGCTCCATCTGCTTTCTGAAAGTCAAGAGACTCTCTGTCCTTTAGCATTTGTTCTGACTGGTATTGAGCTGAAGGGTTTCATCACCTGGAGGAGAAAGTGAGGTCCAGCTCCAGAGTGAGGGTGGTAAAAGGGAATCTGAGGAGCTGCTCTGGACTGGCCGGCTGGCTGCAAAATGGCAGGAGACCCATCGAGATGTGAGTGACGAGAAGGTGTGGCTTGGGGAGGAGGTACCCCTTCAGGAAAAATGAGAAGCCTTGGGTACTTCTTTGGGGGCTCACGATCAGCAGCAGAAGAGCTGCCGTTCGTGGTGGTGATGTTACTGCGTTTTCTGCTGGCGCTCTTGAAAAGTGGGGTAGGTGTCTTCAGAGAGTAAGTGAGCCCAGATGCTGCATGAAGATCTTTTGCCTGAGCAGGTCCAGCAAAGAGCTGTGGTGGAATGGCAGGGCGCAGGGGCAGGGTTGGAGCTGGAACAGTCACTGAAGTGGAGCTTGCACTAGTCGTCTGGAGAAGAGTGGCTGGAGCAGCACGTTGATCTGTAGAAGCCATCGGCTGGATGGTGGAAGAAGACCCACCTTTAGGAAGCAGAACAGTTCTCTATCAGACGGGAATAGATGCAGAGATTTCACAGAGAGCAGCACGGCAAACCGAAAGGAACCCCAGAAAGGCCACTTGGCTACACGTGTTCTGATGGGTGGGTTGGGACCCCACAGTTCCAGCTTCCCTCTACAGAAAGCCAAGGGTGACAGAAGGACCTGGCTCGTGAGTGGTGAGGCTGGTGAGGGCCGTGTCCTGTCCTGGTGTGGCCACAGGACGGGGCTGGAGTGAGCGTTTAGCGCCTGAAGCTCAGAAGGCTTCCCAGGTCTGCTTGCTGAGTTGGAGCGAGCCAAATGCTTTACAAATCTGGGTGGTGCCAAAGCAGCAGCGAGGAGCAGAAGGCCCAGTTCAAACCCCCTACTCTCCAACGTGTTTCCTCATCTCGTTCACCGATAAACGTACCCACTAGCCAGTTCCTGCCAACATCTGGAACGTCTTGCAGAACAGACACTGGAGCGTACGCTCCCGAATCACGCGCCACGTCACCGGGGTGCCTTTACCCAGACAGCTTCCAAAGCACACGGCAGGAGCGTGTCCAGACCCCACCACCTACTCCGAGGCGTTAAGTCAGGACTTAAATGTTTCCAGATTTTTACAGTTTGTATTTAGAATCGTTTCAAGCACAGCAGGACAGTAAACTCTGGAATGAAGCATGGTGGCATCTGCGGACAAGGTAACGTGATAAAATACTCTAGGCTGAGAAAACAAAGACTGCTTTACTCAGTCACATGTACAGAAGGGTCTGAGAAAGGATCCCATCACTAACTCACAGCTTCCCCGGAGCAAAGCTCTTTCACCTCTGAGTATGGCCACACAGCACAGACAGGCGCTGCGTTTTCTTGCCTCATTAGACCGAGAGCGGCCCTTGTCAGTGGCTTAAAGAGGAAAACACCGTGGCCTGGCTCTGTTATTTGTCGTGGAGACCCGCTGTCCCCACGCAGACAGAGGGCTCTGTCACTCCCAAACGTAGCGGTCGGCTGTTCTACCCGACTGGGGGCTCTCACGCTGCATCCTACTTCACTGCCCACATACATCGATCTCTTATCAAAAGGAGGATCCTGCCCGGTCAGATGCAACTTTTTAATGGAGACCCACTGTCCCCACACAGACAGAGGGCTCTGTCACTCCCAAACGTGCCGGTCGGCTGTTCTACCCGACTGGGAGCTCTCACGCTGCATCCTGCTTCACTGCCCACATTGATCTCTTATCAAAAGGAGGATCCTGCCAGGTCAGATGCAACTTTTTAATGCATCCCTTCTGTATTTTTGTTTGTACAAAAGCTGAGCTCCGTGGCCTCAAACCGTGGGTGTGCGCAACTTCCTAACAACTATGTAAGGATCTGTCCCAGGTGTGCACAAATACCCAAGTCCCCATTCACGGAAAAAGTGCAAATGGTTTTTCAGAGGCAGTGACTGCTTTGGTGTTGCAGCACACACCTTACTAACACCCCTCTGACTTCCTTTTGAGGACCTGGTTGGCAATTCTGTCTCCTGAGGGCGGTCTAAGCTGCTGAGCGTTTGCTCTAGAGCAGCGGTACCAAGGAGCACTAACATCCGCTGACGGGGTGGAGGTGCCATGGGCTGAGCTAACGAGAGCTTGCAGGCTGAGCAGCTTGGTGTTGAGCACTAGGGCAGCTAGAGCTGCTGAGGTAAGATAGATGTGAGGTGGCGACAGAGAAAGAAACTCCTGTAGCTTCCCGGGAAGCAAGTGTTGAGTAATAGATATCCCCAAAGACCAAGAGATAGCAGGGGGTCAGCAGGAGCTGCAAAGACAACAGCAGGGATCTGTGGGCAGGGAAGACGCCAGAAGAACTTAACAGGCTGAGGAAACCGTAGGTAGAGACTAGGAGGCAGAGGAGCAGAGCAGAGCAGAGGAGGAGCAATAGAAACAGCGGTGTCGAGAAAGACTGAGAAATTGTTTTGACTGTATCTACACTACTATAAGTTTTACTACAATAGGTAAATTCTGAACTTTTAAAAAATCGTTCACTCCTGAAAACTCACAGGCTGGATGTCCAGTGATGTTCTGAACCCTGGGGATGACAACAGGGCAAGAGGGTGCCTGGAGGGAGCGGCCACCAGCTGGACTTGCAGTGATGGTGCTCTGAGACGTGCTGGAAAGTGCAGCACCGACAG
>NW_010399295.1:0-892 GCF_000710305.1 Buceros rhinoceros silvestris | reverse complement strand
AAAACTCACAGGGTGGATGTCCAGTTATGTTCTGACCCCTGGGGATGACAACAGGGCGAGAGGGTGCCTGGAGGGAGCGGCCACCAGCTGGACTTGCAGTGATGGTGCTCTGAGACGTGCTGGAAAGTGCAGCACAGACAGGTGGTGGTAAAGGCTTCCTCTGGCGTTTTCGGGGTTGATAAACCCAGTCTGCCAGAGATGGAAAAAGACGCAGACATCCAGTTTTTGGGGTGGTCTCGTTCTTGATGTAAAGCCAGAACACCTGCCATTATCTCAAAAACCCTGCTGCTACCAGCAGTGGCAAAGGCCCGTTTGTTTCAGCGAGCTGGAAAATGGGGCGTTTTATCAGAGGTGGAGACAAGATGGACACATTTGGGCGTTGGCTTTACGTGACTGAATCGTAACTGTGAGGCAAAGAAATACGGGACAGTGGGGAGTGAGGTGGCACAGCTGAGTGAAGCTCCCGGAGAACATGATGCTGTACTGTGGGCTCTCTGTGTGGAAAAAAACCGTGGCTGCGCTCAGCACTTAGATCCTGTCTGAATGTTGCCTTAACCCCTCAAGTCTCCTTCAGAAGAGCTGCTCGAGCTGTGCTGCTCTAAGACCTTATGAAACACTGGAGGCTCTGAGAGGTGAAACATCATTTTGGATGCTCTAAAATATTCATACGCTTTCAGGCACTAGAAAGGGGACAGTGCCTGGAAGTTTTGTAGCTGGTTTCTAACTCTATTACTTGCTCTAATGAGAAAGATCCATTTTCCCCAAAATGTTGCACTTCTAAAGCATTCAGGTAAATGAGTCGAGGTTTACCAGGAAATTCCTCTTCATGCTTTCGTTTGATTTTCAGCGCTTCATCGTAACAGGGCTGCTTCTGCTCCTCAGTCAGTTTGCT